>NC_012879.2:22510578-22569053 GCF_000003195.3 Sorghum bicolor
AGGAGAGAGCCTGTCAGCCCTAATTCATTGTTCCATCAATGGAGAAGAAGCCTCTGATCAAGATTAGAGCCACCACATCAATTAGATATCTAGATTAGCATAGCTACATAGGATTAGAACTAGAAGGAGTCAATCTTCGATTGGTTTCCGGATCTGTCAAGAGGATTCTTGGTAATTCTCTAATTGTCCTTCTAATTGCTTTCTAATTATCTTTGTTCTTCAATATTATGAATATGACTTTGTTCTACTTCTATATATTGCTTATGACTTTGCTCTACTTGCTTATATTCAAGATTATATTGTTCTTAGTTTATCATAGTTATGTACTTGGCTTAGTTAGATTGGATCTATATACATGCTTAGGATCGTATAGCGTTTATCCATCGGATCCATGGGTAAATGATAGATATTGTGTAGGCGTGGTGCTTATACCGTATTTATCTGCGATTGTACCCAATATGCCAGATCGTGGGGTGGTTCGTGATAGTGACAGCTTCATTGATTCTTATATAGTCCCCCTCTCGTGTATTGGGCTGGCAGAGCAACATTATTACAGGGGAGTGATTGCTATGTTTCTCATATTCCTTGCTAATATCACTATGCATGGGCGTAGTCTTGTCTCGCAATGATTGCTAAGTATGCTTGCACTAACTATGATATGCTAGACTATATAGTTGAGAATAACTTAGGGAATATTCTTGTAGTTCGTTCTAATACCATGCTAATGACTTTCTAGAGTATCTAATTGAGGTGCTTATCATATTTATTATGTGGCTAGATCAGATTAGTTATCCTTGTCACTATTATTATTTCATATATCTTTTATGTGACACTTATCCCTGTATGAAGAGTTAGATATAATGTTCTCAATTATACATGCAATGATAGATGCTCAATCTCATATTCTATTCTGTAATCATTAGTGATGATTGCTAATCCCTTCCCAGTGGTAAAAATATAAATAACGATACCTGGAATACTTCCCGGTTAAAATGCTGCATCAGTATTAATCTGTGCGCTTGCAGATCCAATTCATTATTTATTTAGAAGAGCAATTGCATATTTCAATACCGCGTCTCTTATATCATGCTGGGGATGACAACTTGGCTTAAGTGGTGTGAGGGATAGGTTTGGCATTTTTGGCACCGTTGCTAGATTTAGAACTTAGTCTACTTTTAGTAATGATGTTAAGAATACCCAACAAGCATTTTTGGCGCCGTTGCCGGGGAAGGTTGATTACTAATCAGGAATGGAATAAAAGATTTTGAGTTATCATTCGCATCACTAATATGATTGAGCTTATCTATTCTCTCATACAGTTTTACCCCGATATTTTTCTATTTTATCTTATGCAGGGGAATGTATGAATAGAAGACATCTTCCAGGAAATTTTGTTGACAATCCTGAAGCATTATTCAAGAAGACGAGAGCCAAGCTAAAGAAATCATCAACACTTCACGAAGAAGCTTCATCCAATCAAGAAGATCATCGGAACTTGTCTTCAGAGTTCGAGGCCATGGCGAACAAATCAATCCGCGAGTTCTCAGCTCCCACTACGGACAACATCCGCACTGGACCTGCTGTAGAGATCGATGGCAACTTTGAGCTCAAGCCTGGACTTATCAACATGGTGCAATCCAACCAGTTCTGTGGGAAGGCACACGAAGACGCTAGTGCTCATTTACAACACTTCCTGGAGATTTGCAACACATTCACCATAGCAGGAGTTTCCAAAGACGCTATACTACTTCGCCTCTTCCCATTCTCACTGTTAGGAAGAGCGAAGCAGTGGTTCTACGCTACAAAGGAGAAGAATACTACGTGGGCACTCTGCTCAACAAACTTCCTGGCTAAGTTCTTTCCCATGGGCAAGACCAATGCTCTCCGTGGGAAGATTACAAGTTTTCAGCAACAAAATGATGAATCTGTTCCAGAAGCATGGGAGCGCTTTCAAGACTACATCCTAGAATGTCCCCATCATGGAATGGAGAGTTGGCTACTGATGCAGACATTCTATCATGGGCTCAGCAACAGTGCCCGAGAGACCATGGATGCTGCAGCTGGAGGAGCATTCTTATCACTTACTATACCACAAGCCACAGCTCTTGTGGAGAAGATGGCGTCCAACCAAAGCTGGAATGAAGAGAGGACCCAGACACGCAAGAGAGGTGGAGGTATGCATCAGCTGAAGGAGGTAGACATGCTGTCTGCAAAGCTAGACCTGCTCATGAAGAAGCTCAACGATAGAGCTGGAGACAAGAAAGAAGTTATGCACATCTCGACTCTCACATGACTTGTAAGGAGTGTGGAGACACTGGACACTCAGGCAACCACTGCCCTGAGATGCTTGAGGATGTGAACAACATCAACAACAACAACAACTACTACTACAACCGTCCTCAACAAAATCAAGGTTGGAATCAACAGAGGCCTAACTACTCAGGTAATTATCAAGGTAACAATTCTTACAACAATAATAATAATTTTCCACCTTTGAGGGAGTTAGTGTCTAATCAAGGAAAGCTAATGGATAATCTATCTAAGAAATTGGCGTCTAATGATAAAATGCTAGAAAATATAAATAATAGAATAGATAATTTCTCTTCTGCCATCAAGAATCAAATTAGCTTTAATAAAATGATTGAATCTCACTTAAATCAAATAGCTGCTGCTGTTCCTACTACTAACCCCGGTATACCATCACAACCGGAAGGATTAGAATCTGCAAATCTTGTAGACGTGTTTGATGCAGGTAATTGGAGTAACCCCGTCACTGAATTTTCTACTGACCGTCTGCCGGTCAAGAGAGGCGATCCAGGACGCCCCGTCATCCCGATCTCCATTGGCATGGTGGACGTTCCAGAAGCACTCTGTGACTTTGGCTCTAGCGTCAACATTATACCCAGGGTACTCTATGAAAAATTCTTTACATATCCTTTATTAGAAACAACCATGTGTTTGCAGTTTGCAGATCAGACGATAACTTTTTCAAAAGGAATAGTGAGGAACCTTTGTGTCCGAGTTGGTACCTTGTATGCCCCAGCAGACTTCGTAGTGGTAGAGACCGGAAATGATGAGAGAGCACCTATCATCCTAGGAAGGCCATTTTTGAACACCACGGGAGCTATCATCTACGCCAGTGCTGCCAAGATCAGTTTCTACGTCAAAGGGAAGAAGGAGACATTTTTCTTCAAGAACAAGACTACACAAATTCCAGATCAATCCAGACGTGAATCAAGGAAGAGGACCAACAGGAGAAACAGGAACAAGCAAGTGTGGACCGAGTCAGCTAAGATGGTCACTGTAGTCCATGGAGGCCAAGATCACCAACTTAAGTCACCGTTTTTGACCAAGAAGGACGACCCAGGAATGCCAAGCATCTACTGCTCCATAAATGGATATAACTTCTACAAGACGATTTGCGACACCAGATCGGGCGTCAACATAATGGCCGCAATCACTTATCGGCTCTTGTTCGGGACCATGCCACTAAGACCAACATACATTCAGCTCCAGATGGCAGATCAGACATTTCGAGAAGTTCAAGGAATAGTATCTGATGTCCCAGTCAAAATAGACGATCACCTTGTCTACACAGACTTTCAAGTTGTTGACATGGGAGAAGACGAGTATGATCCACCCATCATCCTTGGAAGACCGTTCCTCAGCACCGTTAAAGCAATTATCTACATTGGAACCGGAGAAGTCCATATGCACTTCCCCTCAGAGAAGGTACGCCGTTATTTTACTGACCCTAACTATATCATTGAAGAATCTAAGCAGGTCAGAAAGAGATGCAACCGCAACCAGAGGAGGCAGATCATCAAGGACGGATGGGCAGACTATGAAGGAGAAGTTGTAAGGTCAGAAGACATGGAGTTTAAACAGAATTATCCAGAGGAGATTGAAGCACCGAGTCAGGTATGGAAAATGAAGATAACTATACATGAAGAGGAGGCGCTACCGGAAGTACCGACTTCGCCACCCAACGAACCTCAGGACGATTAAGAAATTGGAGAGTCCCGTTCGGAGGACTTAAAAACACCGAACGCCCTGCCAAGAGGTAAACTTGGTAGTTACCCTTTCCCTTTCAATTATTTCAATTATTTCAAATAGTTTACTTAGTTAATTATGTTCGTGCTATCCTAAAAAGAAAATAAAAATGTAAAAACCAGTAAGCCCCATATGAGTAGACGAGTGGCATAAAACCCATAAGTACATTCACTGTTGTGGCATAAAAATAAAATAAATATTTTTTCTGCTTTATAAAAACAAAAATATAAAAACAGGGAGTAACAATTATTAAGGAGTCTCAACATGATAAAGGCTAGATATTTATGCTAACACTTAATCAGTTCCACAAGCTTTGTTGCCTATTTGAGCTCCACAGAATTTAAGAATCAAGAAGACTAGCAGACGGAGGACATTCTAATCGCTGTCAGAATGCTGCTGACTTTCAACTACACCTCTGCCACCTGCTAGCTACATTAAGAGAAATTACGTCAAAATTCAGCTTGGGGGAGAGCACCCCCATTTACCTCGATAAGTATTTCTATCTATTTTTATACTTATATTATTTTAGAATATTAAAATACACATAAACTATGGGAAAACCAAATAAAGATTTTATGCTTATATATGTCTTTTGCTTAGTGTGTTTAATAAATAAATAAAGTGGCTATGCTAATCTGTATCTAAACAAAAACTTAAGCATGGATATGATGAATAGTTGCTCTGCCTAATTTGCACATTCTAAGTTCTCTCTCAAGTTTAGATATAACTGTTATAATTTAAAGCTTGCTCTAGACCTAAACTTGTGGGATGAAAACTTGATCTGAAGTCTAAGTTGTTAACGGATACGATATGGGAAGGTTGAGCTGCTGTTTATCTGTTCCTAGAGATGCTAGAATTCTGGAGAATTTTATCTTTGAAAATCTTTAAAATGTTGCATGATGAGTTCCTGTATGATGAGAGCTTAAATTCCTACCACAGCCATATATACATGCTTGCTAGACTTTGAGCCACACATTTATTATTTACTGCTTATGAGCATTGAGTGTGGTCAAGCTGTGTAGACCCTTAGGAGCTTGTCATGTGGTTAAATCAAGATTTCACTTGCACGTTCACTCATATATGCTACTTCTACTCCGGAAGTACCATCCACATATATCCATCCATTTCCATCTCCAGAATCACCCAAAAATATTCTGCTCCTAATCCGGGAGAGAATAACCAAAAATATTCCTGTTTCCCCTTGTAAAATAAATGCTCAAGTTATCTTGTTACTA
Source organism: Sorghum bicolor (assembly GCF_000003195.3). Lineage (NCBI taxonomy): Eukaryota > Viridiplantae > Streptophyta > Magnoliopsida > Poales > Poaceae > Sorghum > Sorghum bicolor. The sequence continues at coordinate 22,515,867 of NC_012879.2, forward strand.
CCACTTGCTATATTATCTCAAGAGATGAGTGCTCTAAAAAAAAGAAGAAGAAAATAAAAAAAATAATACGAGGAAATAAAAAGGAGCAAGTGCTCAGAACCTCGAAAGAAAAGAAAGAGTGAGATGAGAGGTAAAAATGGACAAGTGTCCGACAGTAGAATTAGGGGTGCAAGATACCCACCTGAGAGACAAGAAAAAGAAGAGCACCTCATTCTCCTCATAAAGTTTCAAAAGCAAGGAAGGTATGTATCCCCTCAAAAGAGCAAAGTAGAATTAGACTTCCACCACCATTGTTTTCACCATTGTTATCACCATCATCACCATACACCATTCATTCGCCACACATGCACATCTTGATTTGGCTTATTGATTTGTTTCTTTGGATCCATGGTTTGACTATGCAATAAATGTCTTGTAAGTATGTATATTTTATCTCCCACCTATGAGCTCCAGATATTAAAGCCTTATTAGAGTAGGGTGAGAGAGAAGGCAATGTCACTATGCCTTATACCACAAATACTACATATCTTGAGAGAAGGCATATACCATCAATGCCTTGGTATGGATCCAAAAATACCACAAAAGAGAGACCTGAGAGAATCATACAAGGAATCTCTGAGTTTTATTTGAAAATCTGCAAAAAACCCCAGAGTTATAGCTGATCAAGAATAAGAGACATGGCACTTGGCTAGACTGTTCTATCTTTTAACCACTCAAGACAGAAGTGACAGTTACAAGTCCCATGGTGTAGGTAAAGTAAGTAAGTTTTAAGTCTTGACAGTTTACTCTTACTCAGAGATGAGATCTTATTTAAAAGCATGTGTACCGTCAAACTTTTAAAGATATTGCAATAACTTATGATCCATAGCTAAGTCTATCCTTGCTCAGGGACGAGCAAGAGGTAAGCTTGGGGGAGTTTGTTGACGGTCCTTAAGTATCAAATTTAATTATCAAATAAATAAAGAAAAGGATCCAAATGAAATCAAGATCTAGACTTAGGGTTTTATCTGACAGAATTCCACGAGTTTTGGTGTTTGTCTATTTCTGCAGGGGGTTATCAGGAAATATGGAAGAAAGGCCCACATGTCAGGATTACGTAAAGATATTAACGTGCTGCGCAATTATCTTACATCTAGAAGACTCCAGAAGCAACGAGACCGAAGCGGAGGCGAAACGGGGCCAGAGACAGGGCGCCCGCCCTGTCCTACTGGGCGCCCGCCCCCTGTTGGAGTCCAATCAGGACTCTGCTTTGCGGGAGATCTCCACCGACCTAAAGGATGAATCTAAACCATACAATCTATGTCAGTTTGATCCAAGGGCCCATATTCACTTGAAGGGACTATAAAACCAGACCCCCTGGCCCCTGGAGGAGAGAGCCTCTCAACCCTAATTCATTGTTCCATCAAGGGAGAAGAAGCCTCTGATCAAGATTAGAGCCACCACATCAATTAGATATCTAGATTAGCATAGCTACATAGGATTAGAACTAGAAGGAGTCAATCTTCGATTGGTTTCCGGATCTGTCAAGAGGATTCTTGGTAATTCTCTAATTGTGCTTCTAATTGCTTTCTAATTATGACTTTGTTCTTCAATATTATGAATATGACTTTGTTCTACTTCAATATATTGCTTATGACCTTGCTCTACTTGCTTATATTCAAGATTATATTGTTCTTAGTTTATCATAGTTATGTACTTGGCTTAGTTAGATTGGATCTATATACATGCTTAGGATCGTATAGCGTTTATCCATCGGATCCATGGGTAAATGATAGATATTGTGTAGGCGTGGTGCTTATACCGTATTTATCTGCGATTGTACCCAATATGCCAGATCGTGGGGTGGTTCGTGATAGTGACAGCTTCATTGATTCTTATATAGTCCCCCTCTCGTGTATTGGGCTGGCAGAGCAACATTATTACAGGGGAGTGATTGCTATGTTTCTCATATTCCTTGCTAATATCACTATGCATGGGCGTAGTCTTGTCTCGCAATGATTGCTAAGTATGCTTGCACTAACTATGATATGCTAGACTATATAGTTGAGAATAACTTAGGGAATATTCTTGTAGTTCGTTCTAATACCATGCTAATGACTTTCTAGAGTATCTAATTGAGGTGCTTATCATATTTATTATGTGGCTAGATCAGATTAGTTATCCTTGTCACTATTATTATTTCATATATCTTTTATGTGACACTTATCCCTGTATGAAGAGTTAGATATAATGTTCTCAATTATACATGCAATGATAGATGCTCAATCTCATATTCTATTCTGTAATCATTAGTGATGATTGCTAATCCCTTCCCAGTGGTAAAAATATAAATAACGATACCTGGAATACTTCCCGGTTAAAATGCTGCATCGGTATTAATCTGTGCGCTTGCAGATCCAATTCATTATTTATTTAGAAGAGCAATTGCATATTTCAATACCGCGTCTCTTATATCATGCTGGGGATGACAACTTGGCTTAAATGGTGTGAGGGATAGGTTTGGCATTTTTGGCACCGTTGCTAGATTTAGAACTTAGTCTACTTTTAGTAATGATGTTAAGAATACTCAACAGTAGGCTGAATTATGAACCAACTTTGTACCAAGGAGTGAATGCAAATGTTCCCAAGAGCGGGCAGTGAACTGAGGACCTCGGTCAGAAATAATAGTGTGAGGCACTCCGTGCAATTTAACGATCTGAGAGAAGTACAACTCAGCATAGTCGGATGGTCGGTATGTAGAATGTACAGGAATGAAATGAGCTGACTTGGTCAAGCGATCAACAATCACCCATATGGAATTGTGCCCTTTTTGAGTAGAGGGAAGTCCAACAATGAAATCCATGCTGATTTGTTCCCACTTCCACAGCCCATGCCGGATGCATCACAAAAGACATCAAACCACAGTACACCTTTCTCATCTACCCTGAAATGCTTGGTGTCTTGTTCTTTCATTTTTCTCTTGATATGGAAGATACCAGGGTCAGTCTTTTGGAGCTCTATAATTTGACTCTCTATCGAACAACTGACTACAATATTGTGCAGGACCACAGGATGCAATAAATTGAAACCTTCCTCTAGGAGGGGTCCAACATGTTGTTTTCGGCTAGGAGCATCGGCTACAACATTGGCCTTGCCGAGATGATAGTGCACTTCAAGATTATAGTCCTTTATCAATTCCAACCATCTTCTTTGTCTCATGTTTAGCTCCGACTGGGTGAAGATATATTTGAGACTCTTATGGTCAGTATAAATGTTACACAAATTACCCAACAGATAATGCCTCCAGAGTTTTAATGCATGCACAACTGCTGCCAACTCTAGATCATGAGTCGGGTAGTTAGCTTCGTGCTTCCTCAGTTGCCATGAGGCATAGGCAATGACTCGGCCTTCTTGCATAAGTACACATCCTAAGCCCGTGCCGGATGCATCACAAAAGACATCAAATGGCTTTTCAATGTCAGGCTGTGCCAAAACAGGAGCAGTGGTCAGTAAATGGCGTAAGGCGGTGAAAGCGACTTCACACTCCTGAGTCCACACAAACATCATATCTTTTCGTAGTAGTGTGGTCATAGGTTTAGCTATCTTGGAGAAGTCTGGAATAAAGCAACGATAATATCCAGCTAGACCGAGAAAACTCCAAACCTCATGCACTGAAGTCGGGGCCTTCCAGTCTAGAACCTCCTGCACCTTTGATGGGTCAACAGAAATACCGTCTTTAGATAAAATATGGCCTAGAAAAGGCACTTTCTTTAGCCAAAACTCACACTTGCTGAACTTGACATAAAGCTGATGTTCTCGCAATCTAGTGAGTACAATCCGAAGGTGCTTCTCATGGTCTTGGGCATTTTCAGAATACACCAATATGTCATCAATGAACACCAACACAAACTTATCCAGTTCAGGAATGAACACCGAATTCATCAGGTACATGAAATGAGCAGGGGCATTAGTCAGACCAAAGGACATGACTAGATATTCATACAACCCATACCTAGTAGAGAAAGCCATTTTAGGAATGTCTTCGGGTCAGATCTTGATTTGATGATACCCAGATCTCAGATCAATCTTTGAGAATACTTTAGCCTTGGCTAATTGATCAAACAGAATATCAATGCGAGGCAGAGGATACTTGTTTTTGATAGTCACGGCATTTAGCAGACGATAGTCTACACACATACGTAGAGACTTGTCCTTCTTCTTGACAAAGAGAGCCGGGCAACCCCATGGAGAAGAACTAGGCCGAATAAGACCTTTCTCCAGGAGTTCTTGCAATTGCTTCTTCAATTCTGCCAATTCATTGGGTGGCATTCGATATGACCTTCTAGAGATAGGTGCGGTACCTAGAATGAGATCAATTTTAAACTCTATGTCTCTGTCCGGAGGCAACCCGGGTAGATCCTCTGGAAAGACATCCGGACGCTCACACACTACCGGAATCTCTGCCACAGTGAGTGGTCTGATAGCATTAGCAGCGTGACGGATGTCGTCGCTTCTAGGAAGTTGAACTAAGAAAGCTTCTTTACTATCAGGCTCCCTCAACATGATTACCCTTGTTGAGGTGTCTATTAGCACTCCATGGTCACTCATCCACTTCATTCCTAGAATAACATCTATTCCCAAGCCCGGTAAAATCACAAAATTTGCTAAGTAATTACGCCCTTCGATTGCAATATGTACATCTCTCACTAATTGATTTGTAGAGATTTGATTACCAGCAGCACTAATGCAAAATTTTCCACTGTCAAGATCAACTACATGCTGCCCATGCTTAGATGCGAATGCTTGACTCGTAAATGAATGCGAAGCTCCAGAATCAAACAAGACAACTGTAGGGTGTTGATTGACAAGAAACATACCAGCCGTAACCACTTCACCTTTAGGGATTTCTTCAATGGTGGTATAGTGCACTCGGCCGGGACGAGTAGTAACTCCAGCTGCAGAAGTTCTCTTAGGATAAGGGCAATCCCTTGCCCAGTGACCAACTTGTTTGTAGTTAAAGCAAGGGCGGTTATTAGGGGGAGTTTTGGGGCTCCCTTGACCTGTAGCACCCCTAGGAAGAGCAACTGTGAAGGACTTGCGAACTCCCGTCTTTACATTTGACTTCTTCTGCAGCGGCCTATACCTTGTCACAGCATTGGGTGGGCGATAGGCCGGCTTATTTGTCATCGGGGTCATGGACTGCGAAGCACCCGCTTCATAGGCCCTCTTGCGGTTCTTAGATGCAGCATAAACGGCATTGGAGTTCTCTTGGGTCAACGCATCACTTACAAACTCATTGAAGGTGGTACTCTTGTTACTAGCCATGTTCTTGGATAGCTTGGGCCGAAGTCCTCTCTTGAAACTAGCAAGCTTCTTAGCCTCAGTGTCAACAAACTCAGTAGCGTTGCGAGACAAGTTATTGAAAGCATGAAGATACTCAGTCAAACTTTTAGTGCCCTGAGTCAGGTTCATGAACTCGGTATGCTTGATAGTCATTAAGCCCTACGGAATATAAGTGTTCCTGAAAGCAGTTTTAAACTGATCCCAGGTTACAACAGCATTGGCAGGCAAGCTGGTCCTATAATGGCTCCACCAGACACCTTCTTTGCCTTCCAACTGGTGTGCTGCATATTCCGTCTTTAGTTCTTCAGTCACCCTCAACAAGCGGAACTTCTGCTCAAGAGTATTGAGCCATTCATCAGCTTCCAGAGGTTCAGAGGCCTCCTTGAAAACCGGCGGCTTGGTGTCCTGAAAGTCCTTGAAATTGCTATATTGATTCGCTTCTCCGCCTTGGCGGGCATGGCGACCACCCCAGTTCTGCTGTGCCATGGTTTGCATAGCTTCATTTAGCATCCGCTGGCCCTCCACAAGAGTTGCTAGGAGCTCAGCAGGCGTAGCCGGGTGAGGAGGAGGTGGTGGCGGCACCTCATTGTGGCCGGAGCGAGTATTGCGAGCATCTGTACAAGGTATACCAAGTGACCGTTTAGGATAACAGATATAATTGCCATGAATCTCGATTGATGCCATACAGAATTTAATGAAGTAAATTCACATAATATAAGGCACAACAATCTATGTACAACAAGGAAACATCATCCACGACACTGGTTATTCTCGCGATCATTCACAACCACCTTTCACAAGGATTAAAGACATTGCTAGAGATTATTTATGCTCAACCTCAACATGGAGCATCACATACAGGTGCATAAGGTTACACAAGGTCATTGTCACAAATTTAGTCTTACAAGAACGGCATCATGGCCAAATACATAGAGTCTCAGTGGAAATTCAAATTACATGTCCATTACATAAAGAGATGGAAACTGATACATAATTAAAGAAACCATTGCGGAACTACAGTTCTTCTTCAGATTCTCCATTAGAAATTATGCCATCATTCTGATCTTCCTCACTGGGGTCCTCTTTGTGATTAACGGGGACAGGGTGTGGAATAGGATTTATGATATTATTCAGACGATGGACATCTAACTGCAGCTCAGCAATCCTATGTATCAGCTCTTCCTCTCTAATTTTAGCGTGGAACAAAGCTCTAACTCTAGCAGCCTCTCTATTTTCAGCCAAGCGTATAGCCTCATCTCGCTCTCTAGTCATTTGCATCATGCGCGCTTGTGCCTCATTGCGCTCTCTAACTGCATTTTCAACTTGGTTGTGACGGGCTTGCAAAGCGGTATGGTAGTTTTGAATTTCAGCTTGTGCATCACTAAAGTCCTTGCGGTGCTTACGCACGCGCTTGCGCAGTTTGCACTGCCCAACTTGAGCTTGCTGAAGCGCTAGCATGGCTTCTATGTAGGTGTCTTAACGTACATAGTACAGCTTAAGTACCGCTAGCATGGCACTCATAGCAGGGCTAGAGCTATACCCTAGTAAGGTTTCTCTCATCTCTAGGGGCTCAGTTCCTATCTGGGACACAAAGGTGTCAATTACAGTCACTCTAGGAAAGGATCCCGCTGGGCCATTAACTAGCTCATCACCATAGTCTTGGCATATTTCTAACAACACTTCTAAGGCTGCTACTTGGGCACCCTCCTAAGGAGTTTGACCATCGGACTCTACTATCCATCCTAGCCACTGTGGGTTATCTGTACAAGGAGGAACTGTAATTTGGACATCTACCCAAGGCAAAGATCCTGCATGCTCGGCCTCTGTCCAAGTGTACTGAGGTGGTTCCTCATATCCCACTGAACTTAGCACCCTCCACAACAAGGTAGGAGTGCCAAACATGTCCAGAAAAGTCTCACTTGCATGTGGGGCTACCATCTGTAGGAAAGACCACAATTTGAGTAAGGGAATGTTAATTACAAGAGAAGATAGTTAGGTACAAGTTTCAGAATTACAAGAATTTTAAGTAGTGCATAAAGGGATGCATGAATGATTCATGATGCATGCACGTTCCATACGTCCTTACCATCCTTAAAAAAATAAATTCTAGCGGTATAGTCGGTGGTATACATACGTGCACTCTTTATACGTAACTACACGGTCTACACGTTTCGTTGTTAGTGTACCTGCAGAAAATTTCATTTTAGCCCAACCCCACAAGAGTATATGTGCAGAAATGAAAGTCTAATCATCTACATTCAAGCTAGGTACTCCGATATATATCCCTGAACATATAACGCAGCACACTACCCATTTGGAATACACCCATATATACATCAAACATGTATACGCGACTGCACCTACTACCCACAATTAAGTACCTTCATAAATACATGCATGCAACATGTAAGTATTCCAGTAACCACAGCTAGCACTCCCCTAGACCGACGGTTGGACGGTCATGCTCTCACAGCTCACACTTACCGTAGCGTAGAGGCATATAGATCCATACATTACTACTCAAGCAAGTGGCATCCATACAATTTCACGCCTTATGGACAACGAAAGAAAAACAATCATTGCTTACCATGGCGTAGAGGTATATGATCCATTCATTACCACTTAAGTAAGTGGCATCCATATTATTACACGCCATATGGACGACGAAAGGAAAAACCCCCATGTTAGTAATATTAAGCCACCTAAAAGTCCTTAAGCAGGCATAAAGGGTATGACCACTGGCATGGTATATGTTATTAAAACATTTTTAAAACAGCCCTATGTATAGTCTAATTTGCCAATTAGTTTGGGAAAACAAATTCATTTATTTTTAAATACATCTACGATGGTTAAATGCTTAATCTTGCTCCGATGCCAACTGTAACAGAACCTTCCAATTTATAAGAATTCAAGTGAATTAGCGACCATGAAAGCAATCAAGCCAATGGACTTGAACCCATATAAACCCGGTAGTCCGACAAAACCTCAAAGGACCTCGATTCAACCAACTTACAACCAAGACCGTACATGATCAAGCATCTCCATCACAGATTACAACCATTCATCACAGAACATAGTTTTACAACACATCGGAGTTTAAACAAAGTTATTACAACTCAGTTCAGTAGCGGAAGCAAAGTAGTTTAAAAACAACACACACTTAGTTCTTTTACATGCCATTTCCATAGTCATTCCCACAAAAGCACAACTAAAGATAATAGAAGTGATCTTGCCCAAGATCTACTCATCATCCGCAGCCGGATGGTGACAGTTAGCACAGTAGCCGTGATACACGACATCATTTGCAACAAGAGTAAATAAAACCCTGAGTACGAGAATGTACTCAGCTAGACTTACCCGTCATAAATCAGAAATAAAGTGACACCAAGGAGTATGCAAGGCTAATATTTGTGGACTGGTTTGACTCACCTTTTGCATAAAAAAGCTTTAGTTTTGAGTAACACATTTATATATTTTCAGCAGCAAGTTCATTACTTAAACATCTATCCACTAGATTAGCACCTGTTCTAAGCATACACTTGAGTATTTAAGCATCACAATAATAACCATATCCGGATTATCACATAGCCAACATCAATCTCATCATAACCATTAAGTTCATTTAGTGAAGTCTACGTTGCCGCTGCTCGAGTCAAGTTCTCACTATCCAGGAGAGACGGCGATTCGAATCGATTCCTATCCAGCTGGAGGGGTATTCCTAGCACTCACCCAAGCATACCTCGCGAGGGCAGCTCGGATCACCTTTAGCACAACTCCGGACAAAGTCGCGGGTCCGTCCAGCGCCGCACCCTCAGGGACCGCCAATCTGCCAGGGCAGAACTCTAACCTGACACCTTGGGCTTACGCCATTGACTCCCCGCACATCCTTGCTACCAACCGTGGTGCGTACTCATATAGAACGGGGTATCCGGCCTGAGTTGCACTCATAGGCTTCGCGGTCGGAATGAATTATCCGGCCAACTAAGTGTTAGGCATGCGTTCGACATGACACGAAGACGTCCAGCGAATCGGTCCTTAACCGACACAGACGGGGATAGATTCACACCCAAGACCTCCATGTCTTGTTGCTGCACTATCGTCATCCCGTCCGGTCTCATTCATTATTAGCCATGGTTATTTCCACGATAGCAAATATAGCCAACCGTGATCAAGTATCTACCTATCTCTCGCAGGTGATAGGAAATCACCCGGCTTCTACCGAGCTAAGCATGGCTAAGCATCATTTCGATCCTAGACCTACTTGGGTAAGGTATAAGGTGCACAAGGAAATCATTATGCAGCAAGGGTGTCATATCAACACCTAACACTTAATGCAACAATACATAACCATAGTTATTTGACAGCTGGACATGATAACAAAAAATAGGAGGCTTATAATGCTCCGGGGCTTGCCTTCAACGTAGGTAGAGGGGTGATGGTCGGGACACTCCGGTAGATCCTCCTCCTCTTCAGCTCCTTGAGGTGGCTCCCCCTGATGCTCCTCCGGCTCGGGTGGTGCGAACTCCAAGACTGTCACGCCCTTGGGAACACCTAAGTATGCATGACAAGGACATAAATATAGAGAATGCACATATGATGCATGATGTCATGATGATAAGCCAAAGGAACATAAACAGGGTGCAAACATGAGTATAAGCTTCTAATATTAAGAGGATCATGAAACAACAAGTAAGTGCATACTTCTTCTCTGGTAGAGAGGCTAACTAGGCAAGCTACTCAACCTTAGCTATCCACACTTAGCAACTGGCGTCATGGACAGATTAGCTAGTCACAAGTTTCAGCTATAACTTAGGCATCAGTTGGTCAAATTAAGCAAGTAAGCACTTTCTGGAAAGCTTAACAAATTGTCTACAATTCACTTTCAGACATCCCAGAAAGATTCCCAACGAAAATATACTAAAACAGGCAAAGTTTGCTGGATGCTCTGGAAAATCCAAAGAACAAGCACTTCGCAGCAGCTTCTTGTAACAATCACAACTTTTAATCTACTCAGTCAAATATCATGAAATTTGGACACAAGGTAGATAAGTAAATTAGCTACAAGTTTGTTATAGACAAGTTTTCCAGATAACTTCATCTTCAAGCAGTTCTTAAACAATTGCTATTAGCTGCACAGAATGTGCTCTAGGAAAGACATAATTAGCAAAATAATATTTTAACACATACTAAGAATGTAACATTGGTTCAAACCAAATGCATCATTAGATAGAACATGTCTAAGAAACACCAGAAAACATCATGGCAAGGTTTAAACTCATTTTTATCATCACCTTTTCTATTTATTTAATTATTAAGATGATTTAATGAGCATGTATCACAAGTGCTCCAAAAATTCTTCTAAAATTACAGCAAGCTACCTAAGCTACCACAAGGGTACTGTAAAATTTTCATGGCTCTTGCACATGCAGATTGTGAGATACAAAAGAGACAAGCTAATAATGGCATTAAAGGCATAAAATGTAAAACCCTATCAAAATGTGTCAAACAACAGATTTCAGATTTTTCTTATCTTTGTTTGCACATAATTACATCACTCAGCAAGTTTCACCATGAAATGAGTTATAATCTATTTACTAAAAATACCACAAGAAACTCCTATTTGAACAAGAAATAAATATAACTTCACCAACAGTCATCCAAAAATCATGATAAATTTATCAGAGCCTAGTCATGTCATAAGTAACAATATCCTAAATTTGCATGGCCATAAGGCTCATAGATCTCAAGATATAATTACCTCCTATTTAACCAAGATTAAATCATATATATTTATTTCTGCAAAAACATGGCATGTTTTATATTTTTAATAAAAACTAGACTAACACAAGAATCTAACAAAGTTGGCATCACTTCATTTCAATCTGTCTACCTCAAGTTATGAATTTTACAAAAACAACACAGGATCTGCGAAACGGTGAACGAGAGGGGAGAGAGTGAGGGGCTGACAGGTGGGGCCTGCTGACAGACGGGACCCACACGACAGAGAGACAGGAGCAGAGACGAGCTCGTCGCCGGCGAATCTCGACGACGGCGTGGTCTCCGAGAAAACCGAGGGCATCTACGTGTTCCTCACTTCATGGCGAACTCGTTGACCTACTTTGCTCACGCTCTACTGGACTCTAGGGTGCTCGCCGTCGCGAATGGCGGAGCGGCGGCGCTGCGCGGCGTTACATCGGCGAACCTAGACAACGACGACCCAGTAGAGGTTGTGGACGAGCAAGAGTGACGCAAGGCGGAGCTATAGGAAGAAGAATCACGGCCAGAGGTGAACCAGAGAGGTCTGGCCACGTCGCCGGTGATCTCTGCGAACTCCGGCGAGGTGGAGCTCGCGACGGAGTGGACAATGTGGCCTCACCAGTGCTCGGCTAAGGGAAAGAGATGGACGTCGAGGTGGAGGACGTCACGGCGGAGCTCTGGACAGGCTGGCTTGGCCAGAGACGCGGTGGAGCGGCCGGGAAAGCTCGCCGAAGTGCGGCGGAGCTCGCCGAGAACGAAGGCGGAGGAAATGGAGCGCTCTGAGCGAGTGGAGGTCACGTCTGAGGCGTCCCGGCGGTGCGTGGCGACTTGTGGGCGACGTCCGAGCTGACAGGAGGGGTCATCGACGGCGTACGGTCGACACCTGGCCGGACACGCGGCGGCGGACGGCGTCTGTCCAAACTGAATCGGTTTCTGAATCGGCCGACCGCTGTGACTAAAACTCCAACTTCGTCAACGTTTTACTCGAGATTCACTTAGTGGTTTTGGCTTAGGTTTGTTCCTTTGGATAGAGCTACATCAGTTCTACAAGTTTGCTTAAAGGATCAAGGTCTAATTCGGCTTGGATTTCAAACTATGAAGCTCCCAAGTACCCTACCTTGAAACTGTGTCGACTCTGACTTAGGCAAATTTGGCTAAGTGTGGAAATAGCCCTGATTTTTGCCTTGTGAGCAAATTTTGAATGTGTTCCAGGAATTGTCATAAAAAGTCATCAACATAACCTTTTTAGCTTATGAAATTTACTACAACTTTGCTTTAGGAGTCATTTACATGCAAGGTCTTTAACACTGGTTTCATAAAAGGTCTTTGAAAAGAGGTTTAGGGGGTCAACTAGGTCAACCTAGGGCTAACCATGACTTAGGGGTATTTTTGGGTGAATCCTCCAACACAAACTTTGTTCAAAATGATATTCTAAACATGATTAAAGTATTTTGGAACACAATGTGCACTTACATGCATTGGTCACACATTACTATCACATATAGCAAGTCACATAGCAAGTCAATCACACATGGTATACATAAGATGACATGTGATCATGATATGGTTCTTATGAATGAGCATGATGATGCTTATGTTGATTCAATGCTCATGGTTAACATGCAAGCTAACACTAGGAGTGTTACACGTAATGCTGCTGGGCCAGGTAGCTCTAGTGTTGGGCCACAAAGGGGAGTACTGAAGGGTCGAGATGACAGACTAGAGGGGTGAATAGTCCTTTCTAAAACTTATCGCGTTGGCTAACCGAAACAAATGCAAAATTAAAACTATCGGTCTAGCCAAGACTATACCCCTCTATCTAAGTTCTCTAGCACCTTGTAAAAGATCCTAAACAAGAAAACAAGGTGCTTCCTTAGCAAGAGCTCACCTTACCAATTTTAGGAGCAAGGTCACACAAACCTATGCCACTAGTACTTTGCAAACCGGGGAGCTCCTATATAACTAGTAAGCAAAAGCACATGAGTTCCATCCACTCGGAATCAGTCATTGTGGTCAGTGTTAATGTTGTTCTAACTTGATTTGCAGGTGTGCCATCGAAGTATTGCTTCTTCAGCCTGTATCTCATCTGCCTTTGTTCTTTTTTGAGCAAATCAGAGAAGGCCTCTTTCATTGGACCAGCATTCATATCAATGGTGAATTGACTCTGGAGGAGAGCATGAAAATCTCTACAACTAAAAAGAGCCGGAGCTCATCGTCATCCCACGCTAATCGCCCCCCCTCGCGCTAATCGCCCCCCTCACGCGCTAACCCACCACCCTCCCCCCTTACGCAACTGCCGTGGGATTGCCGGCCGCTTGACCGCCCTCCCCCCTTACGCAACCGCCGCTTGCGCACTGCGGGATCAGCACCCTCACCGGATCTTGTCCATGCCGCCGCCCAGCATAGCTCGCTCGCTCTGGCGCCCTATGAGAAGTAGGACCACCCCCGCCCCGAGGACTGGCCGTGGCCCTAAGCTTCCCTCGCCTCTAGCTCGCTCACTCTAGCTCCCTCGCTCCGGTGCCCTATGAGAGGCAGGACCACCCCCGCCACGAGGACTGGCCGTGGCCCTGAGCTGCCCTTGCCTCTAGCTCGCTCGCTCTGGCGCCCTATGAGAAGCAGCACCACCCTCGACCCGAGGACAGGCTGCGGCCCTAAGCTGCCCTCGCCTCGTCGGCCCTCTACGCTGCTAGGACACCACAGCTCCTTCCAGCCGGTTGGTGAGGAGTGGCTGCAGACGTGCAGGGACCCGACAAGGTTAGGCCACCAACCCAACTCGCCCCCTGCTCTCACCAAGTCTTCTTTTTACTTTTTTTGTTCCTGGTTGGAAAATAGATAGATGATGTCCAGTTAGAAGATTCGGATTGGTTGGACAATAGATGATAGATGGATGATGTCCTGTTACAAGATGAGGCATGAATTTCAGCTGAAATCTCAAGATTGAGTTATTGGCAGTTGAAATGCCGATTAAAACAAAATTAGGTCTAACTTGGTGGAATGACCTCATTAGTATATACAGAGAAGAGTTTTTTTTTTCATATCAGGTACTTTCATATCATATCTCCTGTTATTTGGTACTTTGTGTTGTGCATACCATGAGGATTTGGAGATGATCCCAATATGAGTATACTGAACAATAGTATATTTAGTTCCTTGTATATTTTTTCTTTTATGGGCATGATGTTGTAGTTTAGTTTAGAGTAACGATTAATTTAGGTAGCAAGCGACGATGCAGTACTATGGATGCAGATTAACTAATCTTTGTTGTTTCATCATGATGTGCATGAGTGCTTTGGGAAAACATAACCTAACAAAACTGATGAAAGGCATTTAGACAGTGGGCTAAATTTTATAGCTCTTCCACCGTATCTATCTGAAAATTTTATAGCTCTTCCACCGTAACTAATCTGATCGTAAGCATCTACAGTGTACTAAAGTTTCTGCTTATTAAGCACTGAAAATTTCTGGACAGGGAGGTATCGTTAACAAAGGCTGGGGTGGGCTTGTTTTTGGTTTTGTTTTTAGCTTAAGTTGCTGCTTGGTGCTATGCTTCAGTTCACTCCTTCATTTATCTTCAATCAAAACAGTCAACAAAAATCTGTATTAGCAATGGTTAATATTTCTTATTATGGTATTATTTTTTACCCATTGCAACACATGGTCATGATCTTTGTTGGTTAGCTCTATTCTTTTTTTATATTTTCTTAGATTGTTGAGAATTCCCATCACAGCTTCAAGGTCCCTGAAAGATTGTGAACCTTCACTGGTTCTCAGGTAATGTGTACACACTTCCCAGATATGGTGTTTAGCAAGTAATATAATGAGGACATATTTTTACTAGAGTAGCAGATTTTAGTACTAGATTTGGTAGGAATTTCACTGCTACCTCACTTAACCAATTTGATCAGAACACAGGATCCACACAAATTAATCTACAAATCAGCTGAAACAACAATGGCTCTTGAGGTACAATACAAAATGATGACATAGTACAATAATTATCCTCCATGCTAATGCTACAGTAGCCATGGTAAGTCAGGTTGAGTTGTGAACTATAGGGATGAAGAAAGCCAAGATTAGATGCATGTGCTGTCTCAATTAGGGTTGGGCTGGTCAATAGTACTTCAAAAAATTTGTTATGCTTGACCTTTGGTTTACTGCTAATGGTATAGTACATGGTTTACCTGAATCAGTGTGACGCTAACACCATAGATGATGCCGCTCTTTTTCTCTGACAATACGGAGCCATGTTTTAGATTTCTTTTGAGCAGTAGAAAATATTTGCTTAGTACAACAATCCTGTTTTGAGCAGTAGAAAATATTCTCATTATGCTATGTTTGTTCTAAAAAGGGCCGAAAACCCTGCCCTGGTGTCTCAAGAGAAAGAATCAAATAAGGCCTAAATTATTCTCATGATGCTATGGTTCGCCCTGGTACCAGATTTCACTAAGTTCTCTGGACAAGATGACACATCAACCAAGGAACATGTTAATCGGTTCATCATCCAGGGTGGAGAAGCCGCCAACAGAGATGAGTTAAGAGTTCGTTTGTTTTCATCATCTTTGTCAGGATCAGCGTTTACCTTGTTTATTTCATTGCCTCCGAACTCAGTCATCACGTGGGCCGATCTAGAGAAGCAGTTTCACAAGTATTTTTTTCTAGGGTTCATGAGAAGAAGATTACCGATTTAGTTAGGTTGAGGTAGCGTAATGATGAATCGGTGGAGAGTTTTGTGCAGAGGTTGAGAGATGTAAAGAACAAGTGTTACAGTCTGGTTTTGGATGATCGGCAGTTAGCTGATTTGGCTTTCCAAGGATTATTATCACACATCCAAGATAAATATGCTTCTCAAGAGTTTGAAAGTTTGAGTCATTTGGTGCAGAGAATTTCTGATCAGGATATCAAGGTTTTTGAGCCTAGAAAAGCCTAGAATAAGAAAGTATCATTTGTTGATGAGGTAATGAGTTCTGATTCTGATGAAGAACCAGTCATCGGCTTGGCAGAGTGGGTGAAAAACAAGAAGCCGATGTCTTGTCCTTTTGGTCAAAAGGAACCAGAAAAGTTTGCTTTTGATATCTCTAAGGCCGATAGGAAATTTGATTTTTTGCTTCAAGAGGGACAAATTAAATTGTCACCTAATCATTTGATCCCATCGATAGAGGAATTAAAGAAGATCAAGTATTACAAATGGCATAATGCAACATCATACAGCACAAATGAGTGCAAGGTATTTAGGCAACAATTGCAATCAGCTATAGAATCTAGGAGAATTAAGTTTGATAATTCCAAAGCTCAAAGGCCGATGAAAATTGATTAACACCCTTTCCTTGCAAATATGTTGGATGCCAAAGGTAAGACTAAGCTCTTAACATCAGAAACAGCTGAAAAGAACGCATCGGTGGATCCTCAGCGCCAAATAACTACCGATGACGCCAAAGGCAAAGGCTTGGTCAAGGTGGGTAACAGCTCTGGACGGCCTCCCTACTCTAGCGTCGTGATTACTCATAGGTGGCATCGGGAGACTTGGCAGTAGCGTGAAGATCAGTATCAGCGTCAACAAGAAGAAAGGGAACGAGAAGAATGGAATCGGCATAAAGATCACTGGAATTTCCCTTTCTTCATTCATTGTTGGGAGCAAAATATTAAATTGCCAACTGTCAGAGACTGTCCTGAGTGCAATGGTTATCATCGGTATGATCGATCAAATCAGCGATTCCAGAACAATGATCGATGTTTTAATGGGCCAATCAGAGAGAGAAGGTCAGTCCATAATCGGCTAGGGGGCAGGCTTAGTGTGCATGACAGGCTTGGTGAACGTGTTGGTTATTTTCCAAGAAACCAAGAGGAACTTGAAGAAATGGCAGATGCACGGGTTCTCGATGAATTTATATTCTTCAGAGATGCTAATACTCATCGGGTAGAATCAAAAGAGGTTCGCTATCAACCAGTGTGGAGGACAAAGCTTCCCCAATGGTGCCCAGAAAGGTTAACAAGAACGCAGAAAAGGAGAATGCAGCGAGAACGCCAAGAGGATCTGTATAGAGAGCAGAATTCTTCTAAGTCTGAGGATCGGCAGCAGTTGAACCACAAGGGGAAAGGACCATCGACAGATGTTAACATGGTATTTATGTTGCCGATAGAGTTTCTTGCACCCTTTAGTGATGATGAGGAAATAAGTCTCCCTGATCAGATAGCTCAGTTGGCACTTGATCCAATGACAGCTATTTTTGAAAAGCCTTCTGATAATGAAAGACAGCATCTTAAAGCTTTGTTTGTCAAAGGCCGGGTTGATGGGCAGCCAATTTCCAAAATACCTATTGATGGGGGAGCTGCAATTAACATCATGCTGTATGTAATGTATTAGAAGCTTGGCAAAGGAAATCAAGATTTAACCAAGACCGATATGATGTTGAAGGATTTTGAAGGAAATGTGTCTCCAGTTAAGGGAACTATATGCGTTGAATTAACCATCGGCAGCAAGACCTTGTCGACGACCTTCTTTGTTATTAGTGGAAAATGTGCATATAATTTACTACTAGGAAGGGATTGGATTCATGCCAATTGTTGTATCCCTTCTACAATGCATCAATACCTTGTCCAGTGGGTAGGTGACAAAATTGAAATTGTCCCAGGAGATTCTTCATCTGTCATTGCATCAGCAGAATCAGACACTTATGAGCGGACCAGGTGCATATCAGGAGAGGTTTGGGAGAAAGGTTTCCTCAAGGTTGCCGATTATGAAATTCCACCGATACAAGCAGTCGGTTCTAATGAAGAGTTTTAATGGATAGGTTCACCGATGATGGAAAGTTAGGACAGGGATTTACATCGGCTGATGATTTAATAGAAGTAGATATAGGAAATGGCTATAGGCCAAGGCCTACCTTTATTAGTGCTAAGTTAGATTCTGAATGTAAGCAGCAATTAACTAATTTGTTAAAAGAATATAAAGATTGCTTTGCTTGGGATTATACTGAGATGCCTGGTTTAGACCGATCAATTGTCGAACATCGGTTGCCTATTAAATTTGGATTTTGGCCACATCACTAGCCAGCAGCCGATGTAATCCTAATATTCTTCCCGATATTAAGGCCGAAATAACCAAACTTAAGGAGGCTAAGTTTATTCGGCAGTGTCGGTATGCCGAATGATTTCTAATGTTGTTCCTGTTTACAAAAAGAATGGAAAGCTTCATGTGTGCACTGACTTTAGAAACCTCAATAAAGCCACGCCGATGGATGGTTATCCAATGTCGGTTGCCGATTTGTTGGTTGATGCTGCAGCTGGACATCGGATGATAATGCAGGGTACAATCAGATATTCATGGCTGAAGAGGGTATTCCCAAGACTGCGTTTAGGTGTCCTGGTCATGTTGGGTTGTTTGAGTGGGTAGTCATGACTTTTGGCTTGAAAAATGCTGGTGCTACCTATCAGAGGGCCATGAATTTTATTTTCCACGAGTTCATCGGCAAGTTGGTAGAAATCTATATTGATGACGTGGTGGTTAAGTCTGTAGATTTCATAAAACATCTAGCTGCTTTGTGAAAAGTATTGGAGTGCACAAGGAAACATGGTTTGAAGATGAACCCTAATAAATGTGTATTTGGTGTATCGGCAGCTCAGTTTCTGGGTTTTATGGTACATCAGACAGGAATTGAAATTATCAGGAGATCCATTGATGCGATCGGCAAAGTAGTTGCTCCTACCAATAAAACTGAACCTCAGTAACTGATCGGCAAGATTAATTTTATCAGACGGTTTATATCCAATTTGTCGGGTAAGATTCGTGCTTTCAGTCCTTTGCTTAAGCTAAAAGCCGATCAGGAGTTTGTGTGGGGAAAAGAGCAACAGTTAGCCTTGGATGAAATCAAGAATTATTTGGCAAATCCTCCAGTCCTGGTTTCACCTCAGCATGGAAAGCCCTTCAGATTATATTTATCTACCGATGATGCAGTCATCGGTTCATCTCTCATTCAAGAATTTGAGGGGAGAGAGCGTGTAATTTACTACCTTAGTAGAAGATTGGTGGATGTTGAGACAAGGTATTCGACAGTTGAAAAATTATGTTTATGCTTGTACTTTTCTTGTATCAAGTTAAGACATTACTTGCTATCGGCCGAATGTAGTGTCATATGCAAGAATGAGGTAGTCAGATACATGTTGTCAATGCCGATCATGAGCGGTAGAATCGACAAATGGATATTAGCGTTGTCAGAATTTGACTTACGTTATGAATCGGCTAAGGCAGTTAAAGGGCAGATCATGGCTGATTTTGTCACTCAGCATTGCGGTATGATGGGTGCCTTAGAAATTGCTCCTTGGATGCTTTTCTTTGATGGATCTATGTGTGATCAAGGGGCAGGTATCGACATAGTGTTGATCTCTCCTTGAGGAAAGAAATATGAGTTCTCTTTACCGATTGTTGCTACATCGACAAACAATCAAGCTGAATATCAAGCAATGATCAAAGGATTAGAGTTATTAAGGGAAATTCATGCTGTCGAGGGTATCAGTAAGGGGTACCCTCGCCGATGCGCATTACGAGATTACCCATACGCACGTCGAGGCCCTCAATTCGACGCTTTAATCTTACGTATGCGCCGCCATCGACGACCGCAACCTCGAAGACGGAAATAGCGTCGAGCGAATCGATCAGGCGTCGAACGCCGGTCACCGTCAAATACGAAACAGGCTCACGCGAACCGGGGGGCGTCGAGCGTAAGGACGCCGCCCGCCGCCTGACACGGGCACGCGGGCCGGAGCATTAAATGCGCCTGATGCTTCCCCACCTAACACACAGGTCACGGGAGGCGTGATAGGGAACAGGCTTCCGTCCCATCGATCTTTTTGGAGCTTTCCCGCCGAACGACCCAGGGCATGGCAGGGCGCGGGAAACAAGGATGGGACGTCTAATCGGGACCCCCTCGAGACGTCTAAAGTCAGCGCTCCGGATATCAGCACAATGTACGGCATCTGACCCTCGACCAGACAGGGATCCTTCCAGGAGACGGGTTGGGCGTCGACTGACTACATCCCAACCACTCCGCCGGATTTGCCACCGGATCGTACAAGCGTGCATCCGTCGAACCAATCCAAGACGGCGCGCAGAGCAGGATGCAGGGGCACGCGTAATCATCACCAGGCTGTTAAGACGGGACGGCTCGAGGCCATGCCGGTACGGAAGCCTCGAGTAGGTCAGCTCTCCATACTGCTATCGACTCCTATTCTGACGCCTATACATGTACCTTGGGTCTCTCCTTGGAACTATAAAAGGAGGGACTCAGGAATAGAACACAGGAGACATCAGGACACAACACCACATCCATACGCAGTAGCACACATACACTCCATACCACGCTGTTCGTAGGGCCTTCTCTTGCCCGAACCAGGATAAATCTCTATGTCTTCTTGCATCACCATCTGGGAAAGGGAGCACGCATACAAATTTACTCGTTGGTGTGACCCCCCGTGGGGAAAACACCGACACATGCCGATGCTATTGAAATTTTTGGTGTTTCTATGCTCGTTATAAATCAGGTGGCTAGGATTTATGAATGCCGAAGTGAAGTCTTGATAGCACATTATGGAAGATGTGTACAATTGTTGAGGGAATTCAGGGATTTCCGATTAGAGCATATTCCTTGGCTGCATAAGGAAGAAGCTAACTGATTGGCTCAACATGCCTCGGGATATCAACCCATCTTGGAAGTATTATCAACAGTCAGCGCCGATGATTAGAGAAGAGAAATTATTGATTATTTAAAAGATCCATCTAGAAAAGTTGAGAGACGTGTTAGGTTTCAAGCTACAAAGTATGTACTCCATGATGAGGAATTATATTATCATACAATAGATAGAGTTTTGCTTAGATACTTAAGTGATTATGAGTCCAAAAGTTTGATGGGCGAAATTCATGAGGGAGTATGTGGAGCACATCAATCAGCTTTTAAAATGAAATGGATGATCAGAAGGAATGGATATTATTGGCCGACTATACTTGAGGATTGTTTCAAGTATTTCAAAGGGTGTCAGAAGTTTGGTAATATTCAAAGGGCGCCCGCATCGGCTATGAATCCTATTATTAAGCCTTGGCCTTTCTGGGGTTGGGCTATTGATCTCATCGGTCAAATTTATCTGCCATCGAGTAAAGGGCATAAGTTTATCCTTGTTGCCACTGATTATTTCACCAAATGGATTGAGGCTATTCCTTTGAAGAAAGTGACATCGACCAACATGATTGATTTTGTAAAGGAGCATATTGTTTACCGATTTGGCATTCCACAAACAATTACTACAGATCAGGGCACTATGTTTACGTTAGGGGAGTTTGATGAATTTGCAATTGGTATGGGGATTAAAGTGTTGAATTCTTCTCCTTACTATGCTCAAGCCAATGGACATGCCGAAGCTTCCAACAAAGAAATTATTAAGCTCATTAAGTGCAAGATTGAAGAAAATCCTAGGCGATGGCACACACTGTTAAATGAAGCCTTATGGTCATATCGGATGACATGTCATGGTGCAACCAAGGTGTCGCCTTATCAATTGGTGTTTGGGCATGATGCAGTCTTGCCTTGGGAAATTAAAACTGGTTCTAGGCGAATATTTTCTCAGGATCAGTTAACTGCCGATGATTATACTACTCTGATGAAAGATGAGTTGGATGATTTAGCAGGGCATGGGGTAAGAGCTTTAATTAGCGTAGAAGAAAATGAAAAGACAGTGGCTAAGTGGTATGACAAAAGGGTAAAGGCCAAGGAATTTGCCAATGGGGATTTGGTGTGGAAGTTAATTCTACCGATTGGGACTAAGACTTCAAAGTTTGGAAAGTGGTCTCCTAATTGGGAAGGTCCTTATCGGATAAATCAATCTGCCCCAGGTGTTGACACCGGTTTTGGACACGTACCCAGGGACCAGTAAAGTATAGATCGGCAGGTGGAGCAACGGTAACTAGTCTGCAGAAAACTTGCCGATGAGGGTAGTTGCCGATGAAGAGACGATTGAATGTGGCTAAGTCCAGAGGTGGGGACGTGTTCTTACCGATGATCAATATCTGTGTTTGCCGATGGCCATAACAGGAAGTCTGCCGATGACTGTGAAGGAAAGCGTGGAGATTGCCGATTGATCTGTGGCGGTGTCCTGGTCGGTTACAAGGGGATAGTTTTATGTTTTCCTTAGTTATTTAAATTCGTTTTGTATACGGATTCTGTTTAATTTAGAATTTGAGTCCTAGTTGTGTCTGATTATAGCTCTTTAAGCAGGGTATAAATGTAGTTCCTAGGGCCTTGTAAAAAGATGAATCAGTCAATCAAACACAAGTTTTTACTCATATTCCAGTACTTACTTTTTCGACGACTTCGTCATATTTTCCTTTTTATTACGAGTTCTTAGGAATTCGTCGACTTAAGCTCGGCGTATTCTCGAGTTCCGCATGAATACCTCTTGGCCGTGACATCCGGGCGTATCGCTGTTGTCGGGACCAAAGTATTCGAGTTATCACCTTTGCCGATAGTAAGGTCAAATCGGCTGGCACACCTTAACGTTTGAATCGGGTATTAGCCCTTTGTGTTTGCAGATCAGTTTTGCATCAACACCAGGCAATGCCTATATTTTAGAAACTCTCGAATGAGTTGAATTTCCCAGGGAATTAAATGGAAAATACATAAAAAGATACTTCCACAGTATCTGGGTTGATGCATGAAGAGTTTGAGTGCCGATAACAGTCCTATCGGCTGGACAAAATATCAGTGTATCCGAAACCATGCATAAAGAGTTTAAGTGCCAATAGTAATCCTATCGGCTGGATCAAATGACTGAAGTTTTGAAAATATTAATCACACTACCGATGAAAGAGTTTATAGATTCAGCAAGGCTCGGATGGTCGATGTTGCATACAACCTCCTCTATCTCTCGAGTATCTTCATCGGTAGAACCTTCCACTGGCTTCAACTTCTTCTTTATTTGTAGCACCTTGCGAGCTTGGGTATCTGTTGGGTATTTTAAACGCAAACAGAAAAATCCGCAAGCGCACGGATACCGATGTAGCCTTCACCCGGGAGTATTCCAGAGTATCGATTTTCCACAGGGAACGTGAGTGTACTAATTAAGAATCAAGATCGCCCAAGGATAACTATATAATTGTTTTTGGTGGGAAGAGAGGAAGTTTCCTGAGAGTTCTCTAGTTGATCTAAGAATCAAGAATTACTTCAAGATTATCTATATCGGGACATCAGAGCACTAACCACAGAAAGAGATGAGAAGGGGGCTAGGAAGGTCTGACTACGGTCCTACAAACACCAATCCGAACGTGGTGGAATACGTCGACCGTTAGGGCTGTCACTACCCTAAGGCTACCACAACAATCCACAGGATTGGGTGCAATTCCAGGTAATCGCAAGACTAAACACCATGTCTAATCTATTAATTACTACTCTAGCGTTATAAAGACTAGAGCACTTGATGCAAGCGGGAATCCAATAAATAACTTGAATGTAAATAAAAGTAATTGGAGAAATTAGGAATTATGAATTGAAGAACCTGGGGAACGATGAAGAACGAACCAGTTGCTGCAAAAGTACAATGTTGAGGAAGATCCGACAGATCCGGCTCCTCCTCCGCTCTCCTCTTCTCTCTCCCTATTTTCTAGATTACAACTAGAACTAACTAGAACTAGAACTAGAGGAACTAGAACTAGAACTAGATGAACTAGAACTAGATCTATATGAACTAGAGGTAGAACTAGAAGAACTAGAGGGATCCTCTCTACTTGGATGAAGAATTGAAACCCTAACTTTGATTCTATAGAAGAGGTATGATCTCCAGGGCCCAGGGGGTCTGGTTTTATAGTCCCTTCAAGTGAATCTGGGCCGTTGGATCAAACCGACATTGATTGAACAGTTATCCTTGATCCTTTAGGTCGGTGGAGCAATATCCCGAAAGAGAGTCCTGATTGGACTCTGGTTGAGGGCGGGCGCCCAGGAGAGGAGGGCGGGCGCCCTGTCCCTGAGTCCCCTCGGCCTCCGCTTCGGTCCCGTGGCTTCTGGAGTCTTCTAGATGATAGAAAATTGTGCGGCACGTTAATATCTCTATGTAAACCCGACGTGTGGGCCTTTCTGCCGTATTTCCTGATAACCCCGTGCAGAAATAGACAAACACCAAAACTCGTGGAATTCTGTCAGATAAAACCCTAAGTCTGGGTGTTGGTTGCATTTGGATCCTTTTCCATGATTAGTTGATGGTTAAATGTGAGCATTAAGGACCGTCAACAAGCTCCCCCAAGCTTAACCTTTGCTCGTCCCTGAGCAAAGATGAACTCAAGAGTTTCTGCAGTGATTTCATACTTTAAAATATACATGCGTTCAAACAAGATCTCATCTCTGGGTTAGGGTAAACTTTTAAGATTTAAAATTTACTCATTTTACCTTTCACCATGGGGCTTGCAACCATCACTTGTGTCTTGAGCAGTTAAAAGATAGAACGGTCTAGTCAAGCGCCATGTCTCTTGTTCTTCGATTAACTATAGCTCTAGAGTTTTTGCAGATTTTCAAATAAAACTCAGAGATTCCTTGTATGACTCTCTCTAGTCTCTCTTTTGTGGTATTTCTGGTCCTTACCAAGGCAGTAAAGGTGTATGCCTTCTCTCAAAGTATGTGGTATTTTTGGTATGAGGCATAGTGGCATTGCCTTCTCTCTCATCCTACTCTAATAAGGTTTTGATATCTGGAGCTCATAGGTGGGAGACAGCTAATACATACCTACAAAATATTTATTGCATAGTCAAACCATGGATCCAGAAGAACAAGTCAATAAGTCAAATCAAGATGTGCATGTATGGCGAATGAATGGTGATAATGGTGAAAATAATGGTGAAAGTCTAATTCTACGTTTGCTCTTTTGAGGGGATACATACCTTTCTTGCGCTTTTGAAACTTTGAGGAAAATGAGATGCTCTATATTTTCTCTCTCTTTTTTTTCTTTTCTCTCAGGTGGGTATCTTGTACCCCTAATTCTACTGTCGGACACTTGTCCATTTTTACCTCTCGTCTCACTTTTTCTTTTCTTTCAAGGTTCCGGGCACTTGCCCCTTTTTATTTCCTCGTATTCACTTTTTTTCAGAGCACTCATCCTCCTAAAATAATGTAGCAAGTGGTAGTAACCAAGATAACTTGAGCATTTATTTCACAGGGGAAAATAGAAATGTTTTTGGCAATTCTCTCCCGGACTAGGAGTAGAATATTTTTTTGGTGATTCTGGAGATGGAAATGGATGGATATATGTGGATGCGTACTTCCAAAGTAGAAGCAACATGTGTGAGTGAACGTGCAAGTGAATCTCGATTTAACCACATGACAAGCTCCTAAGGGTCTACACAGCTTGGCCACACTCAATGCTCATAAGTAGTAAAGTAAATGTGTGGCTCAAAGTTTAGCAAGCATGTATATATGGTTGTGGTAGGAATTTAAACTCTCATCATACAGGAACTCATCATGCAAGATTTTGAAGATTTTCAAAGATAAAGTTCTCCAGAATTCTAGCATTTCTAGGAACAGATAAACAGCAGCTCAACCTTCCCATATCGCATCCGTTAACGACTTAGACTTTATATCAAGTACTCTCCCCACAAGTTTAGGTTTAGAGCAGGTTTAAATTATAACAGTTATGCCTAAACTTGAGAGAAAGCTTAAACGTGAAAACTAGGTACATGGCAGAGCAACTATTCATCATTTTCATGTGAGAGCTTATCATGAGGGTTTATAGCAAACTTTATTTATTTATTTATTTATTTAGCAAACTAAGCAAAGATATATATTTGCACAAAATCTTTATTTGGGTTTATATGATTATGCATCTTTTTATTATTTGAGTAAAATATAAACATGAGTAGAACACTTAGCTGGATAAATGGGGGTGCTCTCCCCCAAGCTGGATTTTGACATAATTTCTCTGATGTAGCTAGTAGGTGGTGGAGGTGTATTTGAATGTCAGCAGCACCCTGACAGTGATTAGGATGTCCTCCGTCTGCTAGTCTTCTTTGATCCTTGAATTCTGTGGAGCTCAAATAGACAACAAAGCTTTGTGGAACTGGTTAAGTGTTAGCATAAATATCTAGCCTTTATCATGTTGAGCCTCCTCAATAAATGTTACTCTCTTTAGTAGGATCATAATTTTATTTTTATAATTTTATTTTTATAGGACAGGAATATCTTTATTTCATTTTTATGCCACCACGGTGAATGTACTTATGGGTTTTATGCCATGAGCATACTCACATGGGGCTTACTATTTTTTTAACATTTTTATTTTCTTTTCAAGATGATATGAACCTGATTAACTAAGCAAACTATTTTAAATAATTAAAAGGAAAATGATAACTACCAAGTTTACCTCTTGGCAAGGCGTTCGGTGATTTTTTAAGTCCTCCGAACGGGACTCTCCGTTTTCTCAGTCATCCTGGGATTCGCTGGATGGCGTAGTCGGTGGTTCCGGCGGCGCCTGCTCTCCGTGCATAACTATCTTATCTCTCCACACCTGACTCAGTGCTACGGTCTCCTCAGGACAGTTATGTTCAAGTTGTATATCTTCAGACCTTACTACTTCTCCTTCGTAGTCTGCCCATCCGTCCTTGATAATTTGCCTCCTCTGGTTGCGGTTGCGTTGTCTTCTTCTTGTCCTGACCTGCTTAGAGTCTTCAACTATATAGTTAGGGTCAATAAAATAGTGGCGTACCTTCTCAGAGGGGAAGTGCATGTGGACTTCTCCGGTTTCAATGTAGATGATTGCTTTAACGGTGCTGAGAAACGGTCTCCTATGAATGATGGGTGGATCGTACTTGTCTTCAACCTTTCGGAATGTCTGATCTGCCATGTGGAGCTGAATGTATGTCGGTTTTAGGGGCATGGTTCCGAACAGGAGCTGATGGGTGACTGCGGCCATTATGTTGACGCCTGACCCGGTGTCGTAGAGTGTCCTCTGAAAAGAATATCCGTTGGTTGTGCACTCGATGCTTGGAACACCAGGGTCGTCCTTCTTGATCAAGAAAGGCGACTCGAGTTGACGATCTTGACCTCCTTGAGCTGCAGTGACCATCTTAGGTGACTCAGTCCACATTTGCTTGTTCCCGTTCCTCCTGTTGGTCCTCTTCCTTGGTTCATGTCGGGATTGCTCTGAGATTTGTGTAGTCTTGTTCTTGAAGGAAAACGTCTCCTTCCTCACCTTGATGTAGAAACTGATCTTGGCAGCACTAGCGTAGATGACAGCTCCCGAGGTGTTTAGGAATGGCCTCCCTAGGATGATGGGTGCCCTCTCATCAGTACCAGTCTCTATCACCATGAAGTCTGCTGGGGCGTACAAGGTACCAACTCGGACGCAGAGGTTCTTCAATATTCCCTTTGGGAAACTAGCGGACGATCTGCAAGCTGTAAACACATGGTTGTTTCTAGTAAAGGATGTGTAAAGAATTTTTCATAGAGTACCCTGGGCATAATGTTGACGCTGGAGCCAAAGTCGTAGAGTGCTTCTAGAAGTCTTCCATGCCGATGGAGATCGGGATGACGGGGTGTCCTTGATTGTCTCTCTTGACCGGCAAAAGGTCAGTAATTACTTCCACAACGGGGTTACTCCAGTAGTTACATCCTCAAGCATCTCAGGGCAGTGATTGCCTGAGTGTCCAGTATCTCCAGTGTGTTTGTGCTCGTAGATCTAGGTTCTTCACTTGGTGGAGTCTGGGAGTTGTAAAAGTCCTTCAAATTTTGCTCGAAGTGTACCTGCTCATAGAGACAAGGCAGAGATCAAGTGCATGGGCCCTGTTGGTGGAAAACACCAACAGAACCAAAAGTGTATTTTTTCTTCTCTAACCTTAAGCATAGTGAGCAAGACAAAGTTGATGGATAATAAGATCATGAGTATAACATTTAAAACATTTGTCAGATCAAATTGCTCAACCTAATGGAAAGATAATCTATCTATATTTATGTTGTTTTTTTTATAAAATATATCTTCCAAAGATTGAGTGTGCAAATGTGGGGGTATAAACCCCTATACCCTTACGGCCAGATTTGGGCCAGGAGGCTTGGCCCATTACGAGACAAGCTCAAAGTTTGATCCGACAGCTTGGAGTTTCGCGCAAGGAAACAAGACGTGGAGATCAAGCAAGATTCTAGTCGGTTAGAATAGGAATTGATATCGAACTATCTATGGCAATTGTAACCGACTAGGATTAGTTTCCAGATCTATAACCCTGCCCTCTGGACTATATAAGGAGAGGCAAGGGACCCCCCTAGGATATCATATTCTCTCAACACAAATCAATACAATCAGACGCAGGACGTAGGTATTACGCCAACTCGGCGGTTGAACCTGGATAAAAAGCTTGTCTGTGTCTTGCATCACCATCGAGTTCGTAGTTTGCGCACCGTCTACCGATAAACTACTACCGTGGGTATACCCCAAGGTAGACTGCCGACTAGCTTTCGTCGACAGTGGCGCGCCAGGTAGGGGGTGTGCGTGCAACTTCTCCGGCGAACAAGATGGTCACAATCCCAGCTTCCGCGGCCGTGCCAGAAGGCCTCACGTTCACCGTCGGCCAGATCACGTGGACGACACGCGGCGGTGGTCTCACGACCACGGTTTCGGAAGGAACCCAGATCCAATCTGGGATCACGTCGGCTCCGACCACTTGGGTGACGGCACCGAGCGCCCGACCACCGCTCCCGCTCTACAAGGGAAAGAAGATCGACTGCTCGGACCTTCACCAAACACCTGACCGCGCCGATTCCAAGCTACTTGAAGCTTCCCAACTAGTAGATGGAATCTTGCGCCAACCTGATCAAGCCGCCCCAATGGATTTTTTCAAATCCCATCGGCCAACTCGTGTCGTTACACACGAACGGCTGGGAACGTCTCTCACGATAACCTCAACTCCCTCAGGGCGATCTGTCAAGCACAAAGCTAACCCGGAGGAAGATTATCCTTGCGGTCTGAACAACTCGGCCTCTCTCTACTCGAGACACGTCCGATCCCTCTTTAGCAATGCTGGTTGGTCGCCAAAGGGGAGCGGTCGACCAGCTCGTCACTACGTCAACATGGTGACGATCCAAGAACTACGGGACGGCCAGGCTTCCAGCACAAATTCGAGCACTGGTTCCGTCCCCACTAAAGTCATAAATTCCGAGGACGAGGACTACGACTTGGATTTGCCGTCACATCCTCTGGGCTTCCCTCGTTTCCCGGTCTTCCCACCCCGACGAGGAGACATCGTTTTCAACGTCAGTGCCGACGAGCCGGTCATCGACGGAGAAACAGACGAGCAGAGGCAGCTCCGCGAGCAGCGTAATGCCGATCGCGCCCGACGACGCGCGGACGAGGAACGTCAAATCCCGCCGCATAATCTCAGCGACGCTTTTGACATGGTCAGAGATCAGCAAGTTTATAAAACACTGAGCGCCAATGTGGCCGTCACCATGGCCAATCTAGATCGGCTCCCTGATACTCCCGAGTGCCAGGGGATCCGAACCAGTGTACGGGCACACCTGATCGCTGCGATGGGACAGACAACCACTCTGCTCAAAAGAGTCCAGGCCGTCTCCTATACAGAAGCCACCTCCGACCAGACTCACCGTAGCCGGACCTCACCGCAGCCCAGCAGGCACCACCGCAGTCGTTCCCCCGACAACCATCGAAAAGATTCACGGCGTGACGACGGCGGTCGGGATGCTGGCGGTCACCGCGAGGAGAATCGCGAGCGTGGTCAAGAAGTAAACCAGCATAGGGATCTTCGGTATAACATCCCTCCTAAAGACGCCCGGGACCGCTTCAACAGGCGCGCCACGGAGAGAGCAGTCCACGAAAACCTGCGCCGTATAGAGTATGATGCAACGCACGGCCCCCCGGGCCTGAGACAGTTCTCCTCACACCTCCGCCAGGTCGTGTGGCCCCGCAATTTCAAGCTCGAGAAACTCAAAAAATACGACGGCAAGGAAAATCCAGAGAACTGGATCACTCTCTACGAAATCGCCGTCCGACCAGCAGCAGGAGACGAGCACGTCATGGCCAACTACTTCCCAGTAGTCCTCGACCAGGCTGGTCATCAGTGGCTCCTTGGCCTGCCCGAGGACTCCTTCGATTCTTGGGAAGAGCTATGCCAGGCTTTCATCGACAACTTCATCGCTACATGCGAGCATCCTGGAAACAAGTACGACCTTGAAAGGATAAGGGACAGGAAAAATGAACCTCTACGCGATTACATCCGACGATTCTCGGATATGCGCCTTAAGATCCCGAAGATTTCCCATGACGAGGCCATCTCTGCCTTCATCAAAGGCCTATGTTTCCACGAGGCACTGAGGAACAAGCTGTTGCGCAAAAGGCCAACAACGATGGCCGAGCTCCTTGCCACGGCTAAAAATTACGCCGATGCCGACGACGCAGAAAAACTAATCCGGGACGATGCGAGAGGTCCCGACCAGCCTCCTCGGCGAGATGACAGTCGTGGTCGTTTCGACAACAGGAACCACCGCCGCCCCGACAACCGTGATCAAAGAGAAGGCTGGGACAGGCGGCGCGACAATCGCGACGATTTCAGAGGAAAGCGCCCCCGTGACCACGACCACGAAGTGAATACGGTCAAGCGTCCCAACGGGCGGCGGGACTACCAAGAAGACTACAACAAAACGTTGAAGGGACCGTGTCAGCTGCACCCAAAGTCCAATCATACCATGGAAGAGTGCCGCGTCCTCAAAAACATCTATACGCGGCGGGCCGCCCAAGACGACTCTGCCAAGAAAAATGGAAAACGAGACGGGCACGACCACGAAGATGAGGACGAGGACCAAGATAGGGACCCACGACACCAATATGTCAGTCCCACCGACGTGGTCCACTCCATCTTTGGGGGCAAGGTCTCCATCGAATCTAAGCGAGAAAGAAAGCTATTAGAAAGAGCCTGCCTCAACATAGACAGCACGGACGGCCTGATCACAGACCCGAAATTTCCCCCGTGGTCGCACAGGGAGATCTCCTTCAGTAGGAAGGATCAGTGGGCCGCTATCCCAGAGCCAGGTCGTTTCCCTCTAATCCTGGACCCTTGCATCAACAGCATCAGATTCGAGTGCGTGCTCGTGGATGGAGGAAGCTCCATTGACATCCTCTTCCGCAACAGCCTACCCGCTCTCAAGATATCTCCGGCACAACCAAAACCCTACGATGCTCAATTCTGGGGAGTCTTGCCAGGTCAGAGTTCAGTGCCCCTCGGACAGATAACATTGCCTGTCCAATTCGGCACGCCCGACCACTTTCGGACAGAGTTCGTCAACTTCGTGGTCGCCGACTTTGATGGGACCTACCACGCCATACTAGGCCGACCATCGCTGACAAAATTCATGGCGGTCCCGCATTACTCATACCTGGTCCTCAAAATGCCTACGGAGAAGGGCGTCTTGACCGTCAGAGGCAATGTCTACACTGCATATACTTGTGAGGAAGAGAGCTTCAAGATCACCGAAGCAATTGATCTCTCAATCCGGATGGCAGAAACAGCAACCCAAGCCGCACAGCTACCTCCAGATCAGCTCCAACTACCTGAGCAGGAGACTGCCAGGAAGAATTCAAAATCCAAGGAGCATAAAGAAGTACAACTGGTCGATGGCAGCCCCGAGAAGACGGCCCTCATCGGGGCCAATCTGGACCCTAAATAGGAAGACGCGCTCGTCAGGTTTCTAAGGGACAACGTCAGCGTTTTCGCATGGAAACCCACAGACATGCCCGGCGTCCCACGAAACCTAATCGAGCACTCCTTAAACGTCTCGAAAACCGCAAGACCAATCAAGCAAAAGCTGCGACGGTTCGCTCGTGACAAAAAGGAGGCTATTAGGACAGAAATAACACGGCTTCTAGCAGCCGGATTCATAAAAGAAGTGTATCACCCCGATTGGCTTGCCAATCCGGTTCTTGTACGCAAAAAGAATAATGAATGAAGAATGTGCGTTGATTACACCGATCTCAACAAACACTGTCCTAAAGATCCTTTTGGTCTCCCTCGCATCGACGAGGTGGTCGACTCAACGGCCGGATGCGAACTCCTCTCTTTTCTCGACTGTTACTCTGGTTATCACCAGATCTCGCTAAAAGAAGATGATCAGATAAAAACATCTTTCATTACTCCTTTCGGCGCATATTGCTACACGACGATGTCATTCGGACTCAAAAATGCCGGAGCCACCTATCAACGGGCCATCCAGCAGTGCCTCCACGACGAGATTCGTGATGACCTCGTCGAGGCCTATGTAGACGACGTAGTCGTCAAAACAAGGGATGCAAGCACCCTAATCGACAACTTAGACCGAACCTTTAAGGCGTTAAACAGGTACAAGTGGAAGCTTAACCCCAAAAAGTGCATCTTCGGCGTCCCTTCCGGTCTACTACTCGGCAACGTCGTCAGCCGCGACGGCATACGGCCGAATCCTTCAAAAGTAAAAGCAGTACTCGACATGCGACCACCCAAAAATGTCAAGGATATTCAGAAGCTCACCGGATGTATGGCCGCACTCAGCCGCTTCATCTCAAGACTAGGAGAAAAAGGCCTCCCTTTCTTCAAACTCTTGAAGGCGTCGGAAAAGTTCTCCTGGACAGAGGAAGCCGACGCTGCGTTTACCCAGCTTAAGACTTTCCTCACTTCCCCACCTGTTCTCACAGGGCCTCAGCCCAATGAAGACCTACTCCTTTACATTGCTGCAACCGACAGGGTTGTTTCCATGGCAATAGTGGTCGAGCGAGACGAGCCAGGTCATGTCTACAAGGTCCAGCGACCCGTTTACTTCATAAGCGAAGTCCTAAACGAGTCTAAGGCCAGATACCCACAAATACAGAAGCTCATATACGCCATTCTAATAACGTCGAGAAAGCTAAAGCACTACTTCGACGGCCATCGAGTCTTGGTAACCACCAGTTTCCCTCTTGGGGACATTCTGCGCAATAAAGACGCCAACGGCAGAATTGTAAAATGGGCAATGAATTATGTCCATTCTCCCTAGAGTTCCAGAGCCGCACCACAGTCAAGTCTCAGGCCCTGGTCGATTTCATTGCAGAATGGACGGATCTCAATGAGCCTCCCGTTCCCGACGTCTCCGACCACTGGTCAATGTTCTTCGACGTGTCCTTGAACATCAACGGCGCCGGCGCGGGGATTCTCTTCGTATCGCCCAACAAGGACAAACTGCGTTACGTCCTTAGGATCCTTTTTTCGGCATCCAACAATGTCGCCGAATACGAAGCATGCCTTCACGGCATACGATTAGCCGTTGAGTTGGGAGTCAAACGCCTTTATGTCTATGGCGACTCCGCTTTAGTTATCAATCAGCTCAACAAGGAATGGGACGCAACCCACGAGAAGATGGATCTCTACTGCAAAGAAATTCGCAAATGGGAAACCAACTTCTATGGCATAGAGTACATCCACGTGGTCCGGGATAAGAACCAGGCAGCAGATGCGTTGTCAAAGTTAGGGTCATCTCGGGCCCAGATATCACGAGGTGTTTTCGTCCAGGACATCCATGAGCCAAGTGTGGGCAATGACCCGCCCGAAAAGTAGCCTATTGAGGCAATGCTCATAGACGACGTTACTCCGACAACCAGTAACCGTGATTGGCGCACCCCATTCATCAGATATATATCAGACGGGTCAGGCTTTCAGGATAAAACAGAAAACGAGCGCCTCATTCGACGATCAAAGAATTACATACTTGTGGACGGCAAACTTATGCGAAAAAATGCAAGTTCTGAAGTGCTGCTCAAGTGCATATCCCAGGATGATGGCATCAAGCTCCTAGACGACATACACGCCGGATCCTGCGGCAACCACGCTGCCTCCAGAACGCTGGTCGGGAAAGCTTTCCGGGCAGGTTTCTATTGGCCAATCGCGGTCAACGACACAGAAAAACTGGTCCAACACTGTGAGGGATGCCAGTTCTTCGCTAAAAGGACCCACGTACCTGCTCATGAGATTCAAACTATCCTGTCGTCCTGGCCTTTCGCCTGTTGGGGGCTCGACATGATCGGGCCATTCAAACCGGCCCCTGGTAATTTCAAGTTCGTCTTCGTATTAATCGACAAGTTCTCAAAGTGGATTGAATATATGCCACTGGTCAAAGCAACCTCCGAGAAGGCCGTGGAGTTCCTCAATCAAATCATACACAGATTTGGGATCCCAAATAGTATAATCACCGACCTGGGTACTCAGTTCACTGGCACCACATTTTGGGACTTCTGCGATGACAGAGGCATAGTCATAAAATACGTGTCAGTAGCTCACCCACGGGCAAATGGCCAAGTAGAACGTGCAAACGGAATGATCATCGACGCCCTAAAGAAAAGGTTGTACACCGAGAATGACAGAGCACCTGGTCGATGGATGAAAGAGTTGCCGGCCGTGGTCTGGGGTCTCCGAACACAGGCTAGTCGGAACACCGGGGTGTCACCCTACTTCATGGTTTACGGCACCGAGGCAGTGCTGCCATCTGATATAACCTTCGGATCTCCAAGGATTGAAAACTTCGACCAGTCAACGGCCGACAACACCAGGGAACTCAAAATCAACTGCATGGAAGAAAAGCGCTTAAATTCGTGCCTTCGAACAACAAAGTATCTTGCGGCAATCAAACGATACCACAACAGGAACGTTAAAGACCGTTCCTTCGTGGTCGGCGATCTGGTACTCAGGTGGAAAACAAGCCAGGAAGGAATGCATAAGCTATCCACTGCTTGGGAAGGACCCTTTGTGGTCGCCGAAGTCACATGACCCACATCCTACAGATTGGCATATCCAGACGGAACACGCGTGCCTAACTCTTGGAACATAGACAAGCTGCGCTAATTTTATCCATAAGTTCCAGTAACTTTTGCTTGTAAGTCTCTTATAGTTGGCAATAATAAAAGTTTTCTTTTTTTGGCTATACTTTGTTTACACGCAGAGCTTTCGGCGAAGAGCACCATTGTCCTCTGCAACGGAAACTATTAACGACCATGAAATCAAACACAGTGACACGTCACTCAGATAACTTCACAACGCTCAAAATAATAGTCATGACAAAAGCAAACTTTATTACAAACTTTACATACAAAGTTTACAATAAATACCCTAACGGGCGGTCACTAGTCTACTCCTACAGACTACTCTACTGGCCTACTGCTCGGGCTGATCACCCGCTTGGCCTTGCTGCCCGGACGAAGGGGTCGGGGCCACCGGCGCTTCGCTGGTCGAGACCGCAGGCGTCGACCGCCCACCTCCCGCAATAGACGCACCAGACAGCTCCCTGGCCGACCTGTCTGAGCCCGGCTGGTCGGGGAGAGTGGCCGTTCCACATAGATTGATGTCGCCGATCACCGTTGACGACAAGTCCAGCAGACCACCCCGAATCTCGTCCGCTTCCTACGGGCCGACCTCCTTGGGATACCCCTTCTCCAGCCTGGTCAAGTCGACCAGGGGGTAGTGGGCGTGCACCATGCTAAGGATATGCGCGCCAGCAAACTCCCCGACGTCCTTCACGAACTGCTGGAGCTACTCCCACACCCGTTGCGCCTTTTCAACTGGCGTCAATTTCGGCGCGCGGGGCTGGCTCTCCGGGAGCTCGGGACTGATCAAGTCCAGGACCGGGGCCACTCCTTTCCAAATCCTGCAACAGTTCACCTTCCAGGAGTCCCGATCCTTGACCAGCTCGTCCAAGTGCTTCTTGGCGTTCACCTTGAGCACTGAAAATCAAGGAAGATGTTAGTCTCAGCGTATCAAAAAGAGCGAGAAGTGGCAAATAATGGGGGCGGCGCGTAATACCAGACAACTCCCGGTCCCTCCGGCCCAGCTCCTCCCCTGCTCGGTGCCCGGCCTCCAGCGCCCCGGCAAGCTCTTGGCTGAGCTGCTCTTTCTCTTGCCGAAGGCGCGCGACCTCCTCCTCTAAGCCTACATGAATAATCCCCGGGTCAGCAAAGTCAACCAACGCGGTTACATACAGCCGCCTAGAAGTACGAGACTGACCTTCTCGCTGCCGATACTGGTCGGCTAAGCGTCGAGCCAGCTCGAGACGGTGCTCTTCCTGAGCGTTCATCTCAGCCACCTTCTCTCCGACCTCCGACCGCAGCCGGTCCACCTCTGCAGACAGGGCCTTGTTCTCGGCCACAATACCTTCTATTTGGTCGAAGCACCTCTTTCGGTACTTCGCCGTTTTCATTGCGCCCTGCAAAGAAGAACATGCGTCGACCCATTAAGATAACACAAAAAGTGCCAAGCAGCGCAAAGGATCACTTACCATGACTTCATCCACGAGACGCTTGGCCGCACGCTCCACCCTGTCGGCCTCCTCCGTCTCCGCGAGCTCCTCATGCCCGATGAAGTGGTCCCCGCGTTGGCGCCACACGTATACGTGCTGGCGACCATCACGGAGGCGACCTTCAATTTCCTCCACCTCGTCGTCTGCAGGCTAGTCTGTGGTCTGCGGCGCCGCGTCCTTAGCAGCACAAGCCGGCTCGGCCACCCCCTGGCCGGCGGCGTGGTCGGGGTTGACGTCCAACGCTGCGCTAAAGAACAAAGCAGCATTTCCAGCAAAAAAAAAATTGCCAAAGAACGTAAGTCGAACACTTACAGGTCTGATCGGCGATGGGCCGCAGTGAACCTCCTCCTAGCCCTACCGGTCGGCACCTGCGCCCCCGTTTCCGTAACGCGTGGCACCGGAGGTTCGCTGGCCACCCGATCAGTAGTGGCCGGTGCACTGTCCGGACGGCTACGAGGCCTTCGGACCAGCGACGGCGCGGCCTCCTCCTCGTCGTCGTCGGTGATCCAGACGAGCCGACGACGCTTTGGCGCCTGGCTGCTCTCTACTAGCAGCGTCGGTGTAGGCAAAGGATCCGCCGCCATTGGCCTTTTCCCCGCCACTCTCTCCTCGGTGGTCGGGACGGGCCGGACCTGCTCTTCCTCACTGCTGGTGTAACGAGTACACCGAGCAGCGTCTTCCTCCGGCGGATCTTCTCCCACAGGATTCTCCATTCCACATGCCAGTGACACGTACACCGTGCACCGGTCAACATCTCCGATCTGCAAAAGTAACAAAGATAAGTCAGCAGCAGATAATAACGGATGCTAAAGTGAAATAATCAGTAAGATACCTTAGGTGCCGGTCGCCCTAACTTGAAGGCTTGCACCCGATCACTACCACGGACGAAGCCTCCATCCGCAAAGTTGAACAGCTCGTTCAGCAGTTGTTGCACTTCTGACTTCTCCAAGACCTCAGGACGCATCCTGGTCGGCTCCACGCTTCCGGCATACTCGTACGCCGAGTGCACCCTCTTCTGGCAAGGCATCACCTGGCGACAAATAAAGTTGCCGACCACGCCTAGCCCGTCCAAGCGCGACCAGTCGATCAGCTTCATCAGGTCCGCCACTTGACCGTCGAACTCTGGGCGATCGGTCCAGCTTACCCTCTTCTCGGGGATGTACCCCACGTCGCAGAACGTGGAGCTGCCCGGTTCTTCCCTGATATAGAACCACTTCCTGTACCATTCGGTTAGGGAAGTGTTCCATGGACAGTGTAGATAACGGTTCTTCATCCCGTCGCGAAGGTTGAGGTATACTCCACCTGCAACCTTGGAGCCTCCAACTGCTCCCTTCTTTCTTAAACAAAAAAGATAGGGAAAGAGATCGAAGTGGGGTTCTATGCCAACATAGGCCTCGCACAAATGGATAAAAGTGGAAATAAGAAGGATTGAGTTCGGATGTAGATTGCAAATCTCGATCTCGTAATACAAAAGAAGACCCTGAAGAAAAGGATGAATAGGAAACCCAAAACCCCTCTTAACGAAGTCCTCGAACACTACGATCTCACCGGCACGGGGGTCGGGGAAGCTCTCCCCCTCCGGCGCTCTCCAGCCGCCGAGCTCCGGGCTGTGCAATAGCCCCATATCGACGAGGTCACCGAGAGACTTCGCGGTGCTGCGGGACTTCTTCCACTCCTTGGCCATCAGCTCGGCCCTCTTCTTCGAGTCGC
The DNA here is from genome assembly GCF_000003195.3 of Sorghum bicolor. Classification (NCBI taxonomy): domain Eukaryota; kingdom Viridiplantae; phylum Streptophyta; class Magnoliopsida; order Poales; family Poaceae; genus Sorghum; species Sorghum bicolor. Next base: position 22,553,963 of record NC_012879.2, read on the forward strand.
TCTTCGCCATTGGAGGTGCGGGAGTGACTTTGCGCTAGGAAGGTGTAGGTGATTGAAGGAGGCAAGAGCGGAAGGCTTGAAGGCAATGGCAGGGTAAGCAGTGCAGGGGTAACCGTCGAGATCTTATAAACCACAACTTCACCCCTCCCACTTCCCGCATTCTTGGGAAGTGGGCGGGCCATACGGCGGACGCGGCGCTTCGGTTTTCAATGATTATTGGAAATTAATGTGGCAGAGTTTTCATACAAATTGATGGTTTTCTTTTCTCAAACCGCGCAAAAGGCGGCTGCACAGTTGCCAGGCGCAACTTTTCATGCAGCCATCTGACATCCCGTCAGGAGGTCTTGTCACGTCAACATTTATGTGGTAAAATTTTTCAAAACAAGCATACAAAAATGGTAGAGAATCAACAATCTGAGGACTGCACCGACCACTGAGCACTTGATGCTCGGGGACTGGTCGCCCAGTCTATCAACTCGGAACCTCAAGGACTACACCGACCACCGAGCACTTGATGCTCGGGGACTGGTCGCCCAGTCTATAAAATCGGAAATTCAAGGACTGCACCGACCACCGAGCACTTAATGCTCGGGGACTGGTCGCCCAGTCTATCACTCGGAACTTCAAGGAATGCAACGACCATCGAGCACTTGATGCTCGCGGACTCGTCGTCAAATTTGTTGGGACTGTACCGACCACCAAGCGCTTGATGCTCGGGGACTGGTCGCCTAGTCTATTAGTTCGGGAATCAGCGGGCCGTATCGATCTCCGAGCATTGTACATCCGGGGACTGGTTGATCAGCTCGTCAAATTGATAAGTCTATTCGATGGTAAATAAGCATGAGATGCTTGGGGACTGGATAATTTTAATTTTTTAGACCTTGCTACAAGGCTCATACTTCGCCTTCCAGCAAGCTCGGGGACTACATCGGTACGATGCATCTGGCGATGCATCTCAGTTTCAAAACTACTTTGGGAAATTTTCTTTTGACCCTGGCACCACGTGCCTACGTCACCTACTACCAGGCTCCAGGACTAAGTGGGCACACTTCACCTTGCGGTGAACTTGCTTGCTTTTTTGAGGACTGTACTTTTCAGAAAAGTAAAGTGGGCACACTTCACCGAAAAAGAAATATTTTTTCTCAAGAGCACCATGCATTCTTCAAACAATTGACTTCTTCGATGATGATTTTGATCAAATATCTTTAGATTTGGTCAAAACACCGTTGCAATCGCTTGGGCGATTTTCATGTTGATTGAAGACGTCAAGCTTCACTGGTCGAAGAAGCTCAAGACAGCGTGTTACTCCACAATACATGGTGCTCGGGACTAGCTGTGGGGGTATAAACCCCTATACCCTTGCGGCCAGATTTGGGCCAGGAGGCTTGGCCCATTACGAGACAAGCTCAAAGTTTGATCCGACAGCTTGGTGTTTCGCGCAAGGAAACAAGACGTGGAGATCAAGCAGGATTCTAGTCGGTTAGAATAGGAATTGATATCGAACTATCTATGGCAATTGTAACCGACTAGGATTAGTTTCCAGATCTGTAACCCTGCCCTCTGGACTATATAAGGAGAGGCAAGGGACCCCCCTAGGATATCATATTCTCTCAACACAAATCAATACAATCAGACGCAGGACATAGGTATTACGCCAACTCGGCGGCCGAACCTGGATAAAAAGCTTGTCTGTGTCTTGCGTCACCATCGAGTTCGTAGTTTGCGCACCGTCTACCGATAAACTACTACCGTGGGTATACCCCAAGGTAGACTGCCGACCAGCTTTCGTCGACAGCAACATTTTAGCTCATATGATTAGGAGTGTGGGATCACAAAGGTGGAAGGACTAAACATGTTGAATCGATTGGGTTGGTTAATCTAGAGTTGTAAATCATACATGTTTGTCTCTTTTATTCTTGTGAACGCCAGAACCAAGGAGAACCTTATAAAAGTGATAGTCAAGTACCTTAAGATGTTACCTTACTTGAAGAGTGGTGGTACAGTATCATCTTATGGAAGCTTTCCTTTCTTAGCGGTTATGCATCATGTTTGTGGCACCCTCCATAGATCATCTCTTGTGAGCTATGCCTTCCTTGTGTAAATTGTTAAACTTCATGTGTGTCTCTCTTTGTGTCCAATGTGAGTTTATCTCAGGACTTCTCAGGTCGATATTGAAAGTTTTCCTGTAGGGGTTAGTCCAACAAAATATCCAATATCTACTATAGCATACTATTGGCTCAAAAATCAACCTAGACACCATGTCTAATTTGATTTAGGAGGGCATTTTAACCTAAGCATAATGCTTAATTTAAACTCTCTTGGAAGTAAGATCATCAGCCCTAAACTGAGCACCATGCTTAATTAAGAGATAAATGAAACTACTCCAAACCTAGACATATACTAAAGCAAATAAAGGTACCATGAGAGCATTTATAGAGATCTACTCAAGTGGAGATGAAGTAGTGTGATTAGTATTTAACAAATTGAGCATGTCTCAAAGGTAGGGACAACCAACATAGCAACATGGCAAAGGATGTTTTTATGTAAAGTACTCCCCAAGCTTGAATTTTGCAAAATTCAAGTTTGGATGAATTTAATTCAATGTTGTATGATGATTGGTTGGACATACCTTGTGCTTGTCATTCATCCGATCTTCTTGCTCCAATCCTGGAAAGGTTAGTGACAAGAATACCCGAAGGAATATTTTTACAATTATCCTTATATGCTCAATACACAAGGTAATGTTGCAAATAATTAAAAGCTCATGTTACAATCTGATCAGTGCTTGTTTTAGGACACTAAGCTTGTCCTTGGGAAACCATCAATTTATGTCGGCGAAGTGGTTTCCCCTCCAACGCTGACTTATATCAAGATCAACTCAACGAGATCTGCAATATTTATTATGGATATATGCATCGACAACCGCCCTTTTAAAGTTTTTATAAATAGAAAGGATGAGGGGGTTAGAGATCTCGAATGTGGTGATGTTGGAAAAACCAATGGATTGGGAAAATGTTGCATATGAGCATGGAGCAAATGAAGTGGCTATGAAATAAATTCCATACTCATTAATGCTTAGAGTGAAATCCATGTGGTGTGGTGAAAATGGTAAGGTGAATGTGGTAAAAAAGGAAAAGAAAAAGGATACACGGACGACTTGGTTCGAAACTAGCACAGCTACCGTTCCCCGGCAACGACGCCAGAAAGCTTGTTGGGTATTTTAAACGCAAACAGAAAAATCCACAAGCGCACGGATACCGATGTAGCCTTCACCCAGGAGTATTCCAGAGTATCGATTTTCCACAAGGAACGTGAGTGTACTAATTAAGAATCAAGATCGCCAAAGGATAACTATATAATTGTTTTTGGTGGGAAGAGAGGAAGTTTCCTGAGAGTTCTCTAGTTGATCTAAGAATCAAGAATTACTTCAAGATTATCTATATCGGGACATCAGAGCACTAACCACAGAAAGAGATGAGAAGGGGGCTAGGAAGGTCTGAGTACGGTCCTACAAACACCGATCCAAACATGGTGGAATACGTCGACCGTTAGGGCTGTCACTACCCTAAGGCTACCACAACAATCTACAGGATTGGGTGCAATTCCAGGTAATCGCAAGACTAAACACCACGTCTAATCTATTAATTACTACTCTAGCGTTATAAAGACTAGAGCACTTGATGCAAGCGGGAATCCAATAAATAACTTGAATGTAAATAAAAATAATTAGAGAACTCAGGAATTATGAATTGAAGAACCTGGAGAACGATGAAGAACGAACCAGTTGCTGCAAAAGTACAATGTTGAGGAAGATCCGACAGATCCGGCTCCTCCTCCGTTCTCCTCTTCTCTCTCCCTATTTTCTAGATTACAACTAGAACTAACTAGAACTAGAACTAGAGGAACTAGAACTAGAACTAGATGAACTAGAACTAGATCTAGATGAACTAGAGGTAGAACTAGAAGAACTAGAGGGATCCTCTCTACTTGGATGAAGAATTGAAACCCTAACTTTGATTCTGTAGAAGAGGTATGATCTCTAGGGGCCAGGGGGTCTGGTTTTATAGTCCGTTCAAGTGAATCTGGGCCGTTGGATCAAACTGACATTGATTGAACGGTTATCCTTGATCCTTTAGGTCGGTGGAGCAATATCCCGAAAGAGAGTCCTGATTGGACTCTGGTTGAGGGCGGGTGCCCAGGAGTGGAGGGCGGGCGCCCTGTCCCTGAGTCTCCTCGTCCTCCGCTTCGGTCCCGTGGCTTCTGGAGTCTTCTAGATGATAGAAAATTGTGCGGCATGTTAATATCTCTATGTAAACCCGACGTGTGGGCCTTTCTTCCGTATTTCCTGATAACCCCCTGCAGAAATAGACAAACACCAAAACTCGTGGAATTCTGTCAGATAAAACCCTAAGGCTGGGTGTTGGTTGCATTTGGATCCTTTTCCATGATTAGTTGATGGTTAAGTGTGAGCATTAAGGACCGTCAACAGTATCCCTCTCTTGCTGAAGATTCTTCAGTGCATCGGGCAGTCGGCTTTCCTCCTATCGAGCCTGGGTCAAAGACTCTCCCACTTGTTTAAGTTCAGCAAGCAAGGCTTCTCTGCTTGCCGATAGATCAGAGATTTTCTGTTTTAGTTCAACACCCGAGGACTACAAAGTACCGATGCTCTTGTGTTTCTCATCGGCAGCACGCTTCATTTGTAGCATCCCCTCCTTGAGTTAGGCATGGGCGGCTCTATCGGCAAGACGTTGAACGGCCATCTGGTATTGAAGCTGGCGGCTCTCCAGGTGGGTGGCTTGAAAGAGTATTTCTTCAGCATCGGCAGGGATATGACCGTGAAGAGCCTTGAAGATAGCTTTAGCTGGATCGGAATCGTCCACTAGCTAGGCTGTGTCCTACTGCAGCAGAGCCAGGAAATCTTCTAGCTTGGACTTGACTTCTGCTGATGCGATTCCAAGTGCCATTGAAGAGCTTGCCTCTTCACCATCGTCATCAGAAATGTTGATGGCAAAGGAGAACAAGCTATCAGGAGAGTCTTGTTCCTGAAAGCAAGGGAGAGTGGTTGATCAGCATAGGATGCCGATAATATAAAGTCTAATGAATCGGGTGACTTACTTGTTTTAGAGCAACGCTTGTATCTAGCATGGAGATGGAGCTTGCACTATAATTTGACCGACTGGAGTTGCCGATGTTATATCCTCAACTGAAAATTACCAAGAATGATGATGGTACTTATAAAAAGTCATCGGTAATAATTTTGTGATCGGTATTTTACCTGAGGAGGGATAGCAACTGTTTGATCAGGGGGAACGGCCGATGATGTGCCCAGATCGATTGGGTCGGTGATCTATTCAAACACATCGGCTGGGTCTACTTGCATCTGGGGCACTGATTGAGGAGGAGAAGGTGCTGCTTGGATCTGGGGTGCTGGATGAGGTGGAGAAGATGGTGCTGTCTTTTGCCGCTTTGGCTGAGTCTTGGTGCTTTTTGGGGCTTTCCCCTAAGGTGGAGCTTGACCAGACTGGGGGGCATCAGCACCCGATGATTGAGTGCTTTTGGTCTTTGCCGATGCGCTGGTCCGCTGTCACAAAAATCAAAGTTTTATGGGTTAGATATAAAAGCAGAGAAATATTGCTGAGAATACAATGCTTGGCACAAGACAAAGTTACCAATGATGTTCCAGTCGTAGCCGATACACCCTGAAAGAATAGTGTGAATATGAGATGAAATTGGCATGATAAAAGGAAAATTTGAAGATTTTACCTTGAAGGCTTGAGCCAGCGTGGCGGCAGCTACTGATAGGGAAGTTTTTGACCATTTGGTGGTCTTCTTGAAGCGGATGTTTCGGTGCATCAGGACTGCTAAGCTCGGGGCGTTGTGACCGATCGGAGAGACTGGACATGATGGGAGAAGGTCGATCGGCCTCCCACTTCTGCTTACTATCGGTGCTGGGTCATCAACCTGTTAAAATAAAAAGGGTAAGTTACCGATAAAGTTAAAGTTAACAAAAGGACTGAAGTATCAGGAAGGGACTTACCACATCGTCGAGGACTTCATGCTCGGGATCGATCATGTTGCGGTACATGTGAACCAATACCTTGAACAGATGCTCTTTCCATTCTTCCCACCACTGTTTGTATGACTGAGTGATGAAAAGGGCTGGAACCCAAGCCGATAGATCAATATCTGTTGTATCGGCATCTGGTTGGAGCTGAGCTATTCCGATCCACTCAAGTCCACTGGTTATTACCTCCCTCAGCTTAACCACATCGGCATAACAAAGTTTAATCGGTAGCTGACCAAAAGCCAGCTGACGAGCTAGTGTCGATGGGTTGTAGAACTCGTAGGTTGTGTTCGTGTTCTTTCCGCTGCCGAAGTTGTTTACTCTGATTGCTCTTGGGGTAATGATTGCCATCATCAGATCATTGTCCTTGTTAAGAATGTCATCGGCAGGGTGGAAAGTGAGTGGGAATCTAGACTCTGCATCTTCGTAGGGCATCCAGGCTCGCTGATCTTTGGAAAGTCCATCATACAGTGTTTGAAAGAATCGACCGATCTAGTTCTCATTTGCATCAGTACCAGGGAGAACTATGATGGCTTCGCCGTAATTGAGGGGCGAGCGTGTCGCCGATTCGTCCTCTACTAGTTCATAATCCTTGGCAATATCTCGTGGGAACCGCTGTGCGAAGAAATCCCACTGAAGGCGCTTGTGCATATGGGCATTGAGCCACATGTTAATAAACCACCAAGGACCTCCCAGGTTGCCGATGGGTTCACCCAGCAGAAGTTTCTCGGTTCCTTGGTGGAGGAGGTGATAGACAGTGTAACAGAACCGCCCAATTTACAAGAGATCAACTATGAAAAACTCCCACCAAAGCAGTTGCTTTAACATAATCGAACTCTCATAAACCCGGTAGTCCGTGAAATCACGAGAGATTTCAAACCAACCATCATACAAGCCAAGATCGTAGTGATTCAACATAACAAGTCACATGTTAAATCCATTTTACAAGTAGTTTGATATACATCGGAGCTCAATATGGTTATTACAACTTGAGTTGAAAAGTAGCGGAAGCGAAGTAATTTGAAACTAGTATTTCCCTTATTTCAAATACATGCCAGTATCTAGGTCAACTCCAACAAAAGCAACATAGATGAGGTAACTAAGAAGGATCATGCCCACGATCTTACTCCTCTATTATGGTAGGAGTCATCCAAGTCTTGCAGTAGCCTTGATACATCACAACCTGCAACAAGTGGGAATAAACCCTGAGTACAAGAAAGTACTTAGCTAGACTTACCCATCATAAACCAGAAATAATATGACACCAAGGAGTATGCAAGGCTTTATTGGTGGGCTAGCTTGACAACACTTTTTGCATAAAAAGCTTAAGTTATAGGTAAGTAACTTATTAGGTATTTTAGCTCAAGTTAATAATCATTAACCTGTCATCTCGATTAGCACCTGTACTAAAGCAATCACTTGATTAAGATACAACAATAGTACCCATATTCGATGTGGCATTTCCAACATTATCATCATACCATAACCATCCAAGTGTTCCATAAACATTACTACGATGACGGGGCTCAAGTCAAGTGCTCACTATCCAGGAGCGATGGCGATTCGAATCGATTTCTGACCAGCTGGCGAGTTTATTCCCCACACAAACCACACTCACTGATCAAGTGAGCTACAGGTCACCATATTACACTATCCAGGACCAATTCGCGGGTTCGACAGGGACCGCCCGTACCCGAGGACCGTTCCGGCAACCGAGGTATCCAAGGTATACCAAGGTTGCGCGCCACGCCCTCATCGTTCTCCTCAACCATCACCAATACAACGCGTACATCGGGTCGATTCTCGGCCCGGATAGTGTTCAGGCTTCATGGTCGGAACGACTTATCCTTCCAGCTAAGTGTGGGGCATGCGTTCAACATGACAAGAGGGCCGTCAACGATCGGTCCTTAATCGACACAGGCGGGGATAGATAGGCACCCAAGACCTCCATGTCTTGTTACTTCTCTATCATCGTCCCGCCCGGTCTCCAATTATTCATCCTCATCACTGTTGATATTTGTTAACGCCATCAGGAAATGATCCGCAAGCGCATGGATATCGATGAGCACTTCACACGGGAGGTTATCCAGAGTATCGTATTTATATTATTACCACTGGGAGAAAGCGTGCATCTGACTAACCAAATCTATTGCTACTACCCTTTAGGCTACAAACAATGTGATTTGATGTATAGAGAAGACTACAACTACATTCTCGTTCTAACCTTGGTAAGGATGATCTACTGTTCTATTGGGGAGGCTTACGGAATCTAGACACCACAAAGGATGTTCGACCCACACCTATAAACCCTATCGATCCTGCTAACGGGATTATGGGCTACAAAGGTAACTCGGAAATGTCACGTTCCTCGCTACTACCACGGTCCGGCTAGACAGGGGATATCTATGAGTATCCTAGCCCAAACACCACGTTTACGCTAGAGATGATTACTCTAAACTCTACGCGAAGAGATCAAAGTAAACTCATAAACCAAAGAACAATAAAACAAAGAACTTACTAGAATTTAGAAGTTGAAATACTAAAGAATCCTAGGAGCAAGCCTCGGGTTAGGAGACTTGATCCCGCAGGTACAACCTCAGAGTAGACACCGACAGGTCGGGCTTCCTCCGATCTACACCTTCACTCTATCTCTCTCAATCTAGTAGAACAAATTCTACTCTCACATTGGATGCTAAGCCCTATGAGGTTGGAACCCTAAGGAACCTCTCTCTCTGAACCCTAAGGGCTAGGGGTCTTGCTTATATAGCCTTTTCAAATGAATCTGGGCTGTCGGATCAAACAGACATTGATTGAACGGTTCTCCTTGATCCTCAAAGGTGGTGGAGCATAATCCGCGTGATTCACCCTTATTGGCCACCAGAGGTGGGCGGACGCCCAAGGGGGGAGGGCGGGCGCCCTGCCCCCGGGCCCGATCGACCTCCCGTTCGTTCCTGTGGCTTCTAGACTCTTCTAGATCGAGGAAAATTGACGCACAAGTTAATATCTCTATGTAAACCCGACGTGTGGGCCTTTCTTCCATATTTCCTGATAACCCCCTGTAGAAATAGATAAACAGCAAAACTCATGGAATTCTGTCAGATCAAACCCTAATTCTAGGTGTTGCTTGTATATTAGTCCTTTTCCTTGTTTATTAAAATTGATACTTAAGAACCGTCAACAAACACCCTCATACTTAGGCTTTTACTCGTCCTCGAGAAAAGGATGGTTAAGAAAAATATCTGGGGTTAAAACATTGTAAAGCATTCTCTTCATACCTGCTTTGTGTTATAAAAATCCACTGTGTACCGTAGTCAGGGAAATATATGGTCAAGAGTAGAGATCCTTTCTTCTTCTCAATCCTATCGCTTGGAGTTTTTGTATATTTTTGAAAAGAAATTTAGCATACCTTTATCCTCATAGGTGCTCTCAGATCACTCATTATCTTTTGTATATTTCACTGAGGCTGTTTTAATTTGCAGAAATTCTCAAGCATCTTACCTTGTATTTATTTACTGATCAAAATGGGATCCGAGGAGATGAATGCCATACTCTTAGATCAAAGACTTTGGAAATTAAAAACTTGTCAACTCTTACTGGCATATTGCTTATTAGAGGGACCATGGGCTATCATTTTCTTCTCTCTTTTTTTCTTTTTTCAGGTGGATACCGAGGTACCCCTAATTCTACTACCGGACACTTGTCCATTTTTTCTGCGAGGTTGTCGAGCACTTGCTCCTTTTTATTTCCTCGAAATATTCATATTTTTGCATAGCCCATGCCTCTAATGCAATAATACTTCAGAAGAGTGAATCTTTCTGAATAAATGTCTTGATCTTAGGAGCATGATAAATCTCTCAACAAGGGTCTAACTCGTTTTGAATAAACTTAATACAGAGCAGATAGCTTTTATAATTATTAATATTTTCAGGTTTTAGCAAGCATATATGACACTGAGGATGGTAGCTAGAATTTTTAAAGATTTTGAAATAAATTCTCCAAGCAACAACGATATCAAGAATAAGATACTCATACTCTACCATCTCACATTCCACAGTGACTTAAGTAACACAGGGTTTTTAAATATTTTTTGATAATTGCAAGTTTTCAGGAAATATCACAGAGTGAGATTGATCATGATTAGAAATATTTTAATCGTGTTAATTTATCATGTCGGAGATAATATTCTGCACAAACCAAGATATATGTGTATGTGTAAAGTGTGCAGAGTATGTACCTCAATCGTGGAGTGGTGTAGTCGAAGCGCGTTTGGCATGTCAGGGGATCTCCCCCATACTTGTTTTCTGCTTACTTGCATAAAAATAAAGTAGACACACAAGACATAATAATAATAATCTTTATTAATCTTGAGGCATTTATTACAATGATTAAAAACGAACTGAAGCTAATAGTAATAGATCTAAGCTGAATTTAAAGATGAATAACTTAAGATATACTGCCTCAAGATCTAATCTAGATTGCTTAGTAACGCTCTAACTCCCTAATCTTCTTATTGGCACTAGCAAGATCATGCTTAAGACCTAGTATAATGGTGTTCTGATTAGAGAGCTGCCTATTGATGGAGTTAACCGAGGACTGGAGCTCTATAATGACCTTGTCTAGCCTATGAATGTCCTCATCTATATCTACTATTGTCTTGCGACGCTTAGGAGGTGTCTCAAGAGCGTTGAGGGCGTGCTTCGGGGCTGCTTTTGGAGGGATGAAACGGACTTTGGCTGCTCTAACTCCCTCGAAGTAAGGCCTCTCTTCCGCCGTAGTGTAACGGATGCTGCTGATCTCGCCGCTCCGGTTGGTCTTGACTCCAATGACCCGCTCATTGGGCCTGGGTGGCAGGATCCTCGTGCCGGCTGGCACCTTGACGGTGGCCTCCTTCTTGGCTGATGGTCCCTTGAGAAGTAGGAGCTGCGGCGGTGCGGTGAGAACTGGTTGAGCATGGTAGGATTGGGTGGAGCTACGCTGGCGTGATGGCATGGCTGCTAGCTATCGCTCTGTGTTGGTCGAGGCGAGAGCGTAGGCGTCGGGGTCTTCCTTGGGCTTCTTGTTGAGGTCGAAGGGGACGACCCCCCCAATCGTCATGGAACTCGTCAGCCATTGGAGCAGCGAGGGACTAAGCAAGCTGTAATTGAAGAAGGAGAGAAGGCTTGAATGAATTGGTGTTGAAAACTGACGTTAGGGGTCTGTTTATATAGGGGTCGAAAAGTACCTCTAGGGTTTGCTCGGGCTACTCCCGTCGCCATGTGTGCGAAATATTCCATCCGCATGATTATTTAATTTACCATAAATGGGTTTATCGTGACGGAGAAAATCGGGACTGAGAGGAGGCAGGGGCTGGGCGCCCGCCCTCATCATCAGGGCGCCTGCCCTGTGCCTGGCTCCTCTATGGGCCTGCTTCCTCGAGCATGCTTCTAGATGCAAACTTTATTCAAAAAATATATACGTGGTCCTAAAATGTCAGATTAAAAAGGTCGGGCTCTAATTCTCCATAGGAAGGTAAAAATGGATCACGTCTATCTCTTCTAATTCTTTATTAGGCTCAAAAAATAATTTAAGACGTTGACCATTTACCTTGAACAACGTACCTTCGTCATTTTGAAGTGTGATAGCTCTGTGAGATGATGAATTGATTACCTTGAATGGTCCTTCCCATTTACTCTGGAGTTTTCCATGCCCGAAAAGCTTCACCCTGGAATTAAAAGTAATACCTTATCTCCGGGTGCGAACTCCTTCTTCTTGATCCTCTTGTCATGCCACCTTTTGACTCTTTCTTTATAGATCTTTGAATTGTGATATGCTTTCTCTCGCCATTCTTCCAATTCTGATAGTTGCATTCTTCTATGATCTCCAGCGACATCTAGGTCCATATTCCATCTCCCTATGGCCCAGTGTGCTTTGAATTCTAGTTCAACTGGTAGGTGGCAAGTTTTACCGTACACCAATTGGTATGGGGACATTCCAATTGGGGTCTTGTATGCTGTCCGGTATGCCCAGAGTGCATCAGGTAACTTGTCCTTCCATGCCGTTCCCATCTCATTGACTGTTTTCTGAAGAATATTCTTGATTTGCTTATTGGAAGTCTCTGCTTGGCCACTTGTCTGAGGATGATAGGGAGTAGCGACGTTGTGACAGATTCCATGTTTTGATAGATAGTGCTTGAAGTGTTTGTCGATGAAGTGTGCTCCTCCATCACTTGTCACTACTCTAGGAACTCCAAACCATGGAAATATAACTTCTTCAAACATCCTTTTTGAACTGATGTTGTCGGCGTGCTTGCAAGGTAGTGCCTCTACCCACTTGGAGACGTAGTCAACTGCCACCAAGATGAACTCACACTTCTTTGATGGGGAAATGGACCCATGTAATCTATTCCCGAGACATCAAAGAGCTCAATCTGAAGGTTGTTGGTGAGTGGCATGGCATCCCTTGTGTTTATGTTTCTGTGCCTTTGACATGGCCCACATCTTCTGATATATTGCTTCGTGTCTTCATACATTGTAGGCTAGTAGAATCCACACTGCCAGATCTTTGAATGTGTATGAAATGCTCCATAATGACCTCCATATGGTGATGAATGACACCTATCGATGATCTTCCATCCTTCCTCGGTGGTCACACATCTCCTGAGTAAGCCATCAGAGCATACTCAGAAGAGGTATGGCTCATCCCATATATGTGAACGACTTTCTTGAATAAGCTTCTTCTTGTTCGCTCCTGGTGGTACATACCCTGAAACCATAAAATTAACAATATCTGCATACCAGGGGTCAGACCTGTTAATCCCGTAGAGCATGTCGTCCCGGAGTGAATCATTAATGGAGGTTTCCTGTGGATTTTTAAAATACATTCTAGACAAGTGATCAGCAACATAATTTTCTACTCCCTTTTTATCTTTTATTTCCAAGTCAAATTCTTGAAGTAATAAGATCCATCTAATCAGGCGAGGTTTAGCATCTTTTTTAGTGAGCACATATTTTAGTGCAGCATGATCAGTGTAAACAATTATTTTAGCTCCAACTAATAAGATCTAAATTTATCAATGGCAAAGACAATGGCTAGAAGCTCTTTTTCAGTGGTTGCACGAAACCGCTGTGTGGCTATGAATTCTCTCAAAATTCAAAATTCAGTGGTTCAAACTTTTCCAAATGAAAAGTTAACCATTAGACCAAATGTAGAACTTGATGAGTGTAACAAACTTTGTATTCATAACTTTTCCATTTGGGACCATCTAGGGTTCGGTCAAAGGGTGTGTTTGTAAAAACCAATGCTTTGACTTTGGTCAAACTTGGTCAAATGACCCATTTGATGACTTCAAATAAAAAATTTTGAATACAAATTTATTAGAGATCATCAAGATCTAAATTTGATATATTGTCCACTTTTCTATGTGGATAAATTTGAGCCAATCCTAAGCACATTTCTCAAAAATCCAACACGGGTTTTTGTCAAACTTGGTCAAATGACAAACTAAATTACTTAAAATGAAAAAAAATTGAATACCATGTTGTTAGATATCATCAAGATCTAAACTTTTTATATACACAGTTTTTTCCATTTGAGAAAGTTTAAGTTAACAATACCCACCAAATCTTGAATCTCACACAAACTATATGAAACTATATGTGTCAATTGTGGATTTTCAACTACACCTTCCCAACACTTTGTCAAATGCAAAAATAGTCTATATATTAAATGTAGATTTTGATGAGTGGAACAATATTGGTATTCATGACTTTTCCATTCAAGACCATCTAGGGTTCCGAAACCGATGCGTGGCTATGAATTATCTCAAAATTCAAAATTCAGTAGTTCAAACTATTCCAAATGAAAAGTTGACCATTAGACCAAATGTAGAACTTGATGAGTGTAACAAACTTTGTATTTATGACTTTTCCATTTGGGACCATCTAGGGTTCGGTCAAAGGGTGTGTTCATCAAGATATACATTTTTATATGATAAATAGATTTTTTATTTGATGAAAACGGTACCCTACTAGCATTCTAAGTAATAAATGACAAAAATAAAAGAGTTTAACGTCAATATGATGTCAAAATAGATTTCCAGTTGATTGGATACAGTTTTTGTAAATTTATTGGAATAATATATTTTTGCATTAACAAAATACTAAACATTCGTTATAAAATTATTGCAAATTAAAAAAATACAGTAAGATATTTAAGGTTAAAAATTTTCATGTGTACATTAAAAAAATTACAATACATGTCACTCTTTAAAAAATATTATGCAAAATATTTAATTTACTATACAATTTATAATATAAAGTGTATATATAAACACTTTAAAAACACTAAACTAAAAAAACAGGGCCTTTAGAACCGGCCCATAGTGGAAACAGGTACTAAAGGATCCTGAAAATTTCATGACCCCGGCCGAGCCCGCGCATGGACCCTTTAGCACCAGTCCGTGGCTAGCACCGTTGCTAAAGGGTCCCTTTAGCACCGGCTAGTAACACGAGCCGGTGCTAAAGGGTCACCCTTTAACACCGGCTCGTGTTACCAGCCGGTGTTAAAGACCCTTCAGCACCGGTTTCAGTCACGGACCGGTGCTAAAGAGTCCGCCCCTATATAAGCGCACAGGCGCCCATATCCGACAGTTGCTTCGTCTTCGTCGAGCAGAGAGCTCCGCCGCCGCCTTGTCTAGCGCCGTCCGTTCGTCTCCAGTGCCGCCGTTCGTCTCTAGTGCCGCCGTTGGATCTCCAGCGCCGCCGCCGCCATCTCCAGTGCCGCCGCAGCGGCCATCTCCACCATCACCGGCCGCCACCAGCCATCTCCTTCGATCGAACTCCGGCCGCCACCATCTCCTTCGATCAAACTCGATCCATCCTACGCACTATTCATCGATCTATGAATACCAACAGTTTATATATATAGACTAAAATTGTATATATGAATTGTATATACATGAATGCCAATAGTTTCTATGAATAATGTTATATATATATATATATATATATATATATATATATATATATATATATATATATATATATATAT
>NC_012879.2:22569153-22583383 GCF_000003195.3 Sorghum bicolor
ATGTAGTGTTTTGAATTGTTATAAATTATATTATGCTAATATATTTATAGTATATTATTATAATATTACTTGTTTGGAGCACTACAGTACTTTTGTTTGTAGTAGTATATAAGTCTCAAATATATATTTTATTTTCTATTGTTTTGTTTATATTAATGTTTGTACTATTATTCTTGTATTATTTTGTAGTATTGTTTTTATTATATTATTCTAGTATATTACTTGGCTTAATAGATTCTAGTATTATTTTTTGGAGCACTCCAGCACTTTTATTTGTAGTAGTACTAGTAGTAGTATATAAGTCTCTAATATATATTTTATTTTCTATTATTTTGTATATATTAATGTTTGTACTATTATTCTTGTATTATTTTGTAGTATTATTTTTTAGTATATTATTCTAGTATATTATGAATTGTAGTGTTTTGTATATATTATTTTTTGTATTATTATTCTAGTATTATTTTTTAGTATTATTTTTAGTATATTATTCTAGTGTATTACTTGGCTTAAAAGACTTTTTAGTATATTATTCTAGTATATTATGAATTGTAGTGTTTTGAATTGGTATGAAATATATTGTGCTAGTATATTATTCTAGTGTTATTGTTCATATTATTTTTTGTAGTATTATTTTTTAGTTTGGAGCACTCTAGCACTTATATTATTCTAGTGTATTTCTTATCTTATATATATATATATATATATATATATATAATGGTTGCAGACATAGAAATAGCCGACCGTCCTCACGATGATCCTGATTATATGGAATATGCTATTCAAAATATAATCGACGACGGTAGTCAGTATTTTATTGATTACAACGAGATCATGCAAGACAATCCGACTGAGCAACAAGTGGGCAATGCCCCTGAGCAACAAGAGGGCAATGCATCTGACCAACAACCTGTCGTGCAACAAGAAGGAAATACCGGCGAGGTATGTAAATGTAAACATATATAATGCATCTCTTACATTAGGTTTTAGACTTACTTGATTATTAATTTAGTATTTTTGTTTCTATATCTACGTGTAGCCTTCTGGATCGACCTCTACGGGGAGAAGCGTACCTCCACGAGGGCCAAAGAAGCCGTTGGAGAGCCGCTATATAATCTCCGAGTTTGAGATAGCTACATGTAGACCACTTGGTGAAAATGCAAATAAATATGTTAGTCACTGTGGATACCTTGTGAGAGATCAAATACCGATCAGTGCTCGTGAATGGAGAGAGAAGCGAGGTGCTCCTGAAATCAGTTTTGTCTCTGATCGTGACAAGGAGTTAGTTTGGAAAGTCGTCACGGACGTTTTCACCTTCGACACCAATGATGAAGAGTTGAAGGTGCGAATTTATGACTGGACTATGAAGAAGATGGGGGTACTATTCCAGAATTGGAAGAAGTCTTTGTACAATAAATTTGTCAAGAAAAACGAGACTGCAAATTTCAACCTCAAGCAATATGTAAAGCTGAGGGCCTTCTGGGATGACTTTGTGCAGTACAAAACATCAGAAGAGAGCGAGGAATGAGCCATTAGAAACAAAGAGAATGTAAGTAAAAAGACATACCACCATCATATGGGATCAGGTGGTTATAAGAGTGTTGTTTCCAAGTGGGACCGAATGGAACAGGAGATGCTTGCTAGGGGGGTCACACCCGAGACAATAGCAAACAATTGGAGCGAGAGCTCCAAGCATTGGTTCTACGGTCATGGGGCAAGCGTGGACCCAGATACCGGGACACTAGTTTGGGGCCAAGAAATCTCTAGAGCAGCAGAGAGACTAGTCCGTGCACGAGAGGCGGTTCAGTCTGGTGAGTTCAGGCCTAACAGGGAGAAGGATGAACTCACCTATGCGCTTGAAAATCCTGAGCACGGTGGGCGTATGAGGGGCTATAGGGCAGTTCCATGGCTGCAATCATTCCAAGCTGATCAAGATACCTACAGAAGCCGCCAGAGAAAGAAGGATGAGGAGGCAGAGCGGTTCCGCCGGCTGGAAGCTTTTGTTCTGCAGTCAGAAGTACGCGAGAAAGATCGTGAAGAATGGATGCAGGCGGAGATTCAAAGGCAAGTGCAAGCAGCACTTAGTCAAATGACGAAAGGGCAAGGTACGTCACAGCCTGAGGTCAACGTTAGCCCCCCAGGCCAGTTGAAAAGCAGTTGCGCATCCACGGAAGTACCAACCATTCAGGATGACACGAAGCTACACTTCCCCGTGGATGATGTCACAGAGGCTTTTACTACCTGTGAGATGCATGTACCAGATGGGAATGTAACAAAAAAGGTGGCTATCGTTGTTGTCAACCCTATCGACCGAACGAGAACTCCAAGAATCCATAATCGACCAGTACCTGGTGGATATGCTAGCGTCTCAGTTGATAGGGTTCAGAAAGGTTGTGGCAGTGTGCCTCTAGAAATAGAAGGGGGAGATGGAGAGAAAACCTTAGGTGAAGCTAAGAAGACGTTTATTTGTTGGCGCAAGCGCTTCATAATTATTCCTCACCATAGGTTTGTGCGTGATTTTACTTCTTATATTATTTATTATGTATTGAATTTAAAAAAAGTTTGCTCACAAAACTTGTAATTGTTTTCTTTGTAGGGACTCCTCCAACGTTCTTTCCCCAGCACATCATAGTGCTGCGGGCGGTGACAATGCTGGATCTCCTCCAACATCTGCGGCGACCACACCGACCCCGCCACCGCCTCCACCACGGTCTCCACCTCCTCCACCGAGGTCTCCAACTCCTCCACCGCGTTCTCCAACACCAAAAAGATTGGCCCCACCGCCTCAACCGTCCTCTCCAAAGAGTACACAGTCGGTCCCCTCGCCTCCAAAGCGAGGTAGTCAGAAGCGGTCCGTCCAAGAACAACCGAAGTCATCGGTCTCACCTCCAAAGAAGGCTGCCTCAGCAAAGAAAGCTAAGACACCAGAGAAATTACCTTATGAAAAGAGTGAAGAGGAGGTAATTGCTACATCCAAAGCTGAGGTGAAACAATTTTTTGATAAATTGAAGGAGGAAAGGAAAAAGCGGCTAAACCCAGAAAAGCTGTACTTTTATGTAAAGCCAGAGGAACTGAGGAAGAAGGTGGCAGACCAGCAAAAGAAGCAGCGGGAAGCTCAGAAAAAGCCAGCACTTTCAGACTATGAGCGGTCTCTGGTCAAGTATTCATAGCCTAGAAAGGGAGTAGGAAAGGGGGTCCCACAGCTCGGAGAAGTATCAAAACCGGTGCCCCCTTTGATTGTGCCAAATCAATACGGCTCAAATGAAGACTTGATGCCAAAGAAATCCTTAGCGTTGTCTGAGCTAGATTCGCTTGAGCATTACTTTAGACAGAGCGGTTTAAATATTGAAGACATTGCCGCCATTATTGGATGTCAAACATTTAAAAAAGCTGAGGTAGTTGATCAATGGAGGGCAAGATATGAACCGGGCAGGAGTCTATTCAACCCTCAACGTTTACATGAGCTCGGCATACAAATGTTTGCAATAAACAAGTGGTGCATAGAGGCGTCTAAAAGGGGAGATGATTGGATTTCTGTTCGTATTAGACAACATCACTTCTTCCGTGGAGATGACCTCATATACGTTCAGTTCGAAGAATTGCACCAATTATGTCACCTCGACGCTCTCGACAAATCTCTTGTCAGCTGCTTTTGTCTGTAAGTATTTCTTTCTTTTTATTAAACTTCTAACTTCTTTAATTACATGTATATAATCCTTACACACTTAGGATTTGTATGTATATATGCAGGCACCAAATGAGAGAGCTTAGAATTAGAAATGACAACAGCATTGGGTTCATTGACCCTTATATTGTTTTCAGGCTCCACAGGCAGTGTGGACAGCATCTCATGAGACAAAAGTCTACACCAATCTTATGAGGTTCTTTGTGAACCAAAAAGAAAAACAAAAAATACTCTTCCACTTCAACTTCGAGTGAGTTATATAGTTATTAAGTGCATGCACATTTTATTTTACTTATTATTACTCGAGACAAGATTTATATAGTCATATATGGGACTGACTATATATGTGTGTGTAAACAGCTTTCACTGGATACTCATGGTCATTGAAATTCCCAGAACCGGTTGATAATATTTGACTCAATGAGAAAACAACAAGAAAATTATCAACAAATGGTAAACATTATTCAAAGGTACGTAATGTCGATCTCAGCTAGAAGAATATTATAATATGACTCTGTAATTATTAGTTCACGATCCACAATGGCTATGTGTAGGATTTGGGAAAGATTTATTGACCGTGAACATCTCAGTGGATGTAAAGCGCCGCTTAACATAATTCATCCACAAATAAGTTTTACTAGCTAGCAAACTTTCGCTAACTTTTAGCCTTCTTATTATCATGGTCGTGAATATTTTTTATTTATATATCGTACAGTGGTGTTTAAGACAAGAAGGGGGAACAACCTATGTGCATATTACGTGTGCAAATTCATGATGGCACAAGTTAACCAAACACCCACAGAGACGCTCAGAGTACGTTACATGTCTCTTTTCATTATCTCCTAAATTATATTGAATAACTTAGATAACTAATATTTTTTTATTTATTTCAAATTAAAGACGGAATGGTTGAGGGAAAAGGTCATGCAAAAAGATTGAATAAAAGCTATCCAAGAGACGATAACAGGATTTCTCTGTGAGCAAGTGATCAATCCAAACGGTGAGTTTCACTTCAACGGCAACGAAACTCTTATTCCAAACAACGATGATCATTTGTATCGGTTTTAGACATTGGGAGAAAAACCTCTATGTATATATGTGTTACGAATTTTGTACTTATAAAACTATATATAAAGCTTTTTACATATCTATTTAATTTTTGATGTGGCCTATTCATTTTATTATAGGCAAAGCTTAATTATAAAGCTAAGCCTATAATTTTCATTTATATATGCTTAATATGCGTGTAATATAAATATATTATTGTATCAGCATAAAATATGTATTGAAAAACCTATTATTATTGTATAAAAACAATAAACAGAACCAAACAAATGAACTAAAAAAAGAAACACTTTAACACCGGTGTTAAAGGGTCCTGCAACGTGGCAACCCTGGCAGGACCCTTTACCAACCGGTGTTAAAGGGGGGGCTTTAGCCCCGGTTTCCCAGATCGAGACTAAAGGGTGGGTCTTTAATCCCGGAAGGGCAGCACCGGCTCGGGAACCGGGGCAACATGCCCTTCCCGACCGGTGCTAATGCCCCAACATGCAGCAGTGTGGGTAGAAGCCAGAAATCTTCCAAAGTTCATAATTAGCATGCCCGTGCGTTGCTACGGGATAGTAATTTTTTGTACTAAAAGCACATTGATCGCACAATAAGATAACAATACTATCAAGTTAAATACTGACATTAAAGTGATATTTAATCTAAAAAGCAAACTTCGTGAAATTAACACATTCACGGAGAACACGGTGTCACGGGCTCACACACTATTGTATAGACATTTTGTGATACAACTAAGATAATGTTTATATCGACAAGAAGAAATCTCGGTTATCCACATGCTGAGAGACAGTTCATTCTAATCACTGATCATTGTTCTAAACAACTGAGATTTCAGAAGTCTTTATGTACGGATGCTTCAACTGGTCTTCTCTTCCCTTCATGCAGACCTATACCACTTCTTTCTCAAGCCTGCATTGGTAATTGAGATCATTGGTAACAGCGACTTACCAACAGGAAATCAAAATTGCACACAAATCATATCATGTTTTATTAGAAAACCAATAGATACTGCCAGGAAATCAAAGGGGGGGGGGGTACCCAGTGCAGAGAGCTCAATATGCTATATATAGCAATGTATTTGATTTGGTTTGTACAACAGTTTTGGAAAAAAGGGACTGTTCTATTAGAAAAAAGGAACTGTTGTATACCTACATGAATGGCTGGTTGTAGATTTTGTATGGTCCAAAAAGTGATTCCAGTGAATTTGATTGTTAATGTGCCAATCAATTTAAGCATTTGATAAATGGAATTAAATATATTTCAAAAATTAGAACTACACTACTTTTCATGCTGCTAAAGGCTTTGTTCTAGTTCTCCTTTTTTTCAAAGAGACTATTCTAGGTCTTTGGTATAATCACATTTGCACTCAACCTGACTATACATAAAATTGGTAGGAACAAAAAAAATTGATATAGGCAGTGAATATATATAAAAAATTTAAATTGGAGTCTTACAACTCATTCTTGACGAATAAATAGTTCCAAAAGCATTACTACCAAGATGTTGTGGTAAAACAGCACAAAGAAATCATTAGAGAAAGATTTTGCATACCTTCTTGTGTACAAAGCTGAAAGATGCTTGATTTTTAGAGTCAGTTGGGCCACTATAAACAAAATATGAACATTACTTCTGCATCTTACTATCTTTAGTAATCAAAGAAGCAAAACAAACTAAGTAAACTCAGTGAGCACATGATAAAAAAAATAGTTCAAGCAACTTTGTTCTAGGTCACTAACACTTCTAAGATCTCAATTTGTCCTCAAAAGCTCGCAATTGATGAGGAGAGTTGTGATCAAGCGATTCCTACACAAGAATACCAAAAGTGACGCTAATGGAGGAGACCTATGGGTAGCAATGGAGCAATGCTTGCGGTTTGTAAATCCTCCAACATCTGGGCTTCTTTAGTTTGGGAAGGGCTGCCTCCATCAGCTAGCACCCGCCACACCCTCCTCCTTTTTTTCAGCTTTTTTCTACAAAATTCACGGATACGCCTCACGCAGGATTCGAACCCACGACCTTGAGCTCAAGGAGCTCCCTCCTTCACCACTACACTACACTATTAGCTGTGATTATATTACGTTTTGGTTCTTCATATATCATACTAAATCACATGTAAATTGATTATTTGAGCCTCTAAACGATTTCAAATCAAAAAGTTGTCAACTACAAAGTTTCATAACTTTTTGAGATCTATAATTTTCATTTAGTAAGTTTCTCCATCCGAGGTCGTTTACAAAATTTGAATTTCAAATTTGAGAAATTTGAACGTAGTTTTTGCATGACAACATGATTCCAAATCAAAAAGTTATCAACTACAAAGTTTCATAACTTTTCGAGACCTACAAAGTTTATTTAGTCAATTTTTTCATCCGAGGTAATTTCAGAAAATCAAAATTTAAATTTTTTAAATAAAGATGCAGTTTTAAATAATAAGATAAACTCAAAGAAAAAATTGTCAACTGTAAAATTTCATAACTTGTCAAAATCTATAAAATTTATTTTTGTTGTTTGATTATTTGCTCATCTGACACGGTAATTCTAATATTTTTCACAAATCTTATATATCTCTCTTGTAGTTCTAGGAACTATAAGAGAGAGATATAAAAGTGAACAAATTTATTTTCACTTTACCAAATGAAGAAATGGCCAAAATAAAGATTATAGATCTTGAGAAGTTATACAACTTCGTAGTTCAAAACTTTTTGATTTGAATTTGTTTAGGGCTTCAAATTTTGATTTGAAATTTTCTTTACCGAGTGTTTCTTTTTTTGCACTCGGCAAAGAGGGTCTTTGCCGAGTGTCAAAAAAACACTCGGCAAAAAGGGTTCTTTGCCGAGTGTCAAAAAAACACTCGGCAAATACCTTCTTTGCCGAGTGTTTTTTTTGACACTCGACAAAGAACCCTCTTTGTCGAGTGTTTTTTTTTCCGAGCGTTTTTTCTTTAGCACTCGGCAAATAAGCTCTTTGCCGAGTGCTCGAAAAAAAACATTCGGCAAACCACTAGACACTCGGCAAAGAGCCAGATTCCGGTAGTGAAAGAGGTAGAAAAAATAAGACTCCAAATCTTATTTAGACTCCAAATCCACATTATTCGAGATAATAAATAACTTTAGACTCTATCATAGAGTCTGCATTGTGAGTGCTCTTAAAAACATTTCCTTCATCCAGGCTCCGAATGCAATGAAACAAATTGGTCTTGATGATAGAAACATGATGGTGGAGTCTATTATGCACTTTGGATACTTTTAAGTGTCAAAAAGTTCCAGTCCCAGAGGATGGGTCACAATGTCTGAGGCCTTTTTCTTGTTTGGAAGTATGGTACTAATTTGTTGTTAACCTTAAACAAGTTTATATAGGCGCAAGAAAGAAAAAGGTGGATTCCTGCATGTCTAAAAATACGCAGTAGCAGGATTCTAGCTTCACTTCTCGGTAAAGACTAAAGACTACACATGGGTTAGAGAGACAGAAGGGATGATAGCTACTGCTCAGTATCAGTATGATAGCTCTTTATTGGCTCTCGGACTAAAAGCTTTGGATAGCAAGAATTTGTTTTCAACCTTTTGCTGCTGTTCGTGCTTGCTTTCATCGGATCCGGCATATTTATTATGCATGCCGTGCTTGTAGGTTGTCACGCAATGCTTGGTACTACTCGTAGTAGTAGGCTCTAGCTGCTGCTAATTTGACAGAGTGACAGAGGGTAGCCCTTCCCCTTTTTTGTGCTCTCTTCTCTTTTGTTGGCTTCTTTTGCAGAGCAATACATGGACTATAATGATGTCGTGACAGCTCGGCAGACTGAAACATACGGGTTAGGTGATATATGCATGGCCAGAATTTGCCTTTTGATGCGTGATCGTGTTACCTCGATCGAATGGCACAAGCTGTAAAAAAAAAAGGTTTGAACTTCTTTGCAGGTATTTGTAATTAAGGGCATGCATCAAGCACCATGCATGGTTTCGGTTCGTAATACCAAATAAGATTAGTTACTCTCGTGAGACGTTGCATGTACTTGCAGTGTTTGACTGTTTGTGTGAGGATGGTCATACCAAATAAGATCAACTAGGCCTGGTTTTGTTCTAAAAAACTTTTACAAAATTTTTCAGATTTCTAGTTACATTGAATGTCACGGCACATATATTAAGCATTAAATATAGATAAAAAAATAACTAATTACGCAGTTTATCTGTAATTTGTAAGATAAATCTTTTGAGCCTAGTTAGTCCATGATTGGACAATATTTGTCAAATACAAACGATAGTATTACAGTGTCAATTTTGAAAAAAAAATAGAACTAAACAAGGCCCATCGTGACTCACGATGTGCAGTAACCGTGCACGTGTCTCCGAGGCTCTTGTCATTTGCTTTCAAAAATAGTTAGTCTTGCTTGACGGCCAGAACATTACATCTACATGCATGTTTAGGGCTAACTGAGCACACATCTCATCTGTTCTGTGCCTAGCTAGTTTCAACGACGTACCAATGGTATTTGCAGCATTGATGCTACAGTCGCAACAAATAAAGGGCATCTTTTCCTTCCACCTAAGATTGTCTTTGTGTCTTGACCATGTACTGTGCAGTGTTATGACTTGGATGCAACGGAGCTGTGGCTCTTTTCTTAATAACAATAAAGGTTCTCTAGATGCTTCTAGATTTAGTTTCACTGACCTAGTCTGTCTCCCTACGACGACGACGACACACATACGTGCAGTAATATTTAATTTCCTGCGTGTCTATGTGTACTCCCTCCGTACCTTAATTACTTGACATTTTAGACAACTCTTCAGTTTTTGCAAAGGCTGACGTTCTGGACACGGAGGATTAAGGGTGCCTTTGGTTGAGCTGTGGCTTTTGGAAAAGCTGCTGTGGGCTGCTGGCTTTGGGAAAAGCTGCTTTTTAATGAAGTTTGAAAGCCCGTTTGGTTAGACACGTGCGGCTTTTGGAAACGCTTCACTCCCTTACAAGCGGACCCCACGTGTCATAGATAGAAACTGCCTCTTCATCCTCTCGACAAGAGGGCACACCGCTGCCCTGGCCGCGCAGGGGAGGGGAGGGAGGTCGGGGTGCCAGTTGCTCGTGCCGGAGGGAGGAAGGTCGGGGCGCGCCGGAGGGAGGGAAGTCGAGGCGTGTCGGAGGAGAGGAGTGGGGTGGGTAGCCGCCGGATGCCCGAGCCCATGAGGCCATGTGGCGGAGTAGCCTCCGCCCGCGCCCGCACCGGAGGGAGGGAGGTCCGGGCGCTCCTGGAGATGCACAATGAGCCGCTCCGGCCCACGTTCGCCGTGTGGCTCGCATCCCGCGAGGCCGCAATGCGCTGGAGGGAGGGAGGTCACGGAGCGGCACACGCCGGAGGGAGGAGAATAGAGGACCGGGGCGGAGCAGAGCACGTCGGAGGGAGGGATGGAGGCCGGGGAAGGAGGGGACCGGGGCAGAGCAGTGCACGCTGGAGGGAGGGAGGCCACTCGCGGGCAGCGCCGATGGGAGGACTCGTGGAGGAAGATGAGAGAAAGAAAGATCGAAACGGCACATGTGTAACCAGTGGCAGGTGGGTAATTTTTGTGACCAAAAGCAGATGAAAGTAGGGGTGAAGGTGCTGTGAAATTTGTACTACGCAAAAGCTGCTTTTGGCTTTGGCTTTAGATGAAAGCTAACCCCTTTGGTTGGCTTTTGGCTTTTGAGGGGCAAAAGCCACAACCAAAAGCCCAACCAAAGGGACCCTAAACTTGACGCGATTGCCCCTGGTGAATCCGTCCGTGCTGTGCCCGTCTCTTCGGGTGCCGCTGCATTCAAGGCAGCCTGCCCTCCTCAGCCCGTGCGCTGCCAGGTGTAGTACTAAAGTTGTAGCCAGTTGCGACGCATCAGCTGGATTGGATGAGTGGCAGGACTGGCGAGCGTCGTCCCCACTCAGTTGTATTGAAACTGCATGCTCCAAAAAAATACTACCAACTAGTAGAAGTCGAACCGAGACCACCAGACTCAGACCGCAGAGGTCTCACCAATCGAGCTACACTAAGTTATTGTAGAGAAAACACCCGCAGCGCTATTTAATAGGGGTAAAGCAGGAAAACTAACCTCTAATTAATTACTCCTTGATTACCACAATCATGTCCTAAACGTCAGCTAATTCGGGTATGGAGGGAGTATTTCACACTTGTATTCATGATGGTGTAATAATAATTATTGATTGGACAATATATGCAGGCTCGTTTGGTGGCTAAATATTAAATCCCCCAGCGTCTAATCATGATTACCCCTCTTTAATCCCCGTTTCAATGATTTAGAGATATCCCTCGCGGCTTAGAAAATATTGTACATGAGCTTTCTGCATGCTTTATTTTCTTATAATATTATCAGCATATCTAAATCATTGATGTGATCTTCCACGTCCACGTCCATATACAACACATAGAAAATCAATCCACTAAGGAACTCAATTGGCAACACGGTATTGTCGACATCTTGCTTATGTAGCTAAAGCCAATTTCATCGCGACGATGACACTATAATTCATATGCATGCCTTTCCACACATCAGCTCTGGCCATATATGTTTTTCTTAACAAATGAACAATCTTTATTTCTGCCTCTACAAAAGTTCTACACTCAACAACCACCCTGTGTCTATTATGTGTGTGTATATATAGGAGTATATATATATATGTCGCTGATCAAGTGACAAATTTTTTACACGAATTCACTGTGGGCGTGCATATATATGAAGGAAAGAATGCCTGCAAACTGAGGCTAGGTAGCTCCAGAACGTTGCAGGAGGCAAACGTACTCTATTGATGGTCAGTTGGAAACGCATCATCATGGCATGGCATGGCATGCACAGCACAGCAACTGCAAAACATCCCCGTGCATGTCAGTGTCGCGCGCTCGTCATGCGGCCGGCGTTGCGTTGCGCCTCTCAATGCCCTGTCTCACACTGTCGCCTTCCTTCCTCTCCTCGTCGCCATGAAAGCGAAAGCAAAACAGTTAAATTCTCACACTGTCGCCTTCCTTCCTCTCTTTGTTTTCTTTCACATCATCCCTTTGTTGCCAGTTTGGTGGGTGTAGGTCCGCCTGCTCTGCCAACCCATCCGGCGGTCCGCGTCCGCTCCAGCAATCCACCCCACCCTCTCTCTCTCTCTCTCTCTCTCTCTCTCTCTCTCTTAGCATCAGCAAACAGCATTTCAGCACGGCGTCGGCGTGTGGTCCGTCTTATGCAGGTTTCTACGGCGGTAGCTGCGCACACCAGCCTGCGCAAAGCATGCGGCCGCCCTTGCTGCCTGCGCCGCTGCACGTCTAAAGTTAACTGCATACTAAAGCTGCCTGTCTCTCTCTCTCCACTGTCACCCTGACACAACAAGCTTCCTTTGCTTCTTGCCTTCTTCATATATTACTTGCCAGCGGTCTGCTATCTTACGCGCATGTACGAGAAGCGGGCTGATCAGGTCGCCATGGCAAGAGCTTTCCACGCCGCGTCACCGGCTACCGTCCCTGACTCGCCGTCGCCGCTCCCGTCAAAGAACGCCGGCGGCGGCCTCGCCAACTTCCAATGGCTGCTCAGGAAGCGCGCCAACAAGGTGCAGCAGGGCCGGCCCGTCGCCGTCGACCAAGTGGCCGACGACGGCTGTGACGACGACGAGTGCGCCTCCATGTTCGCCGGCGCCACGCCCTACATCGGCCCGATCGCTGGCGCTGGTCCTGTTACTCCAGACGACGCGCCAGCAGGCAGGAAGCGCCGCAGCGAGGCGCTGTCGCGGCTCCGGTCGGCGATCCTGGCGGTGCTAGCGCGAGCGCGGCGCGGGCGTGGGAGACGGCCGCTGGGGTCCTGCGACACCGTCACGGGCACCATCTTCGGCCGTCGCCGCGGCCGCGTGCACCTCGCGCTGCAGACTGACCCGCGCGCACCGCCCGCTCTCATGGTTGAGCTCGCCGCCTACTCCACCGGCGCGCTCGTCAGGGAGATGGCCTCGGGACTCGTCCGCCTTGCTCTCGAGTGCGAGAAGGAGAAGGCACCCGCACCGCCTCTGCAAACAGGTGACCCATCATCCATCGATGTCCATGCTAACTTGGCGGTGTTTCCACTTCCACATGCCATTAATTATATATGTACACTCTGTTGCTTTCACCATCATCCACTCATGGTCCATGTATGGCGATGGCGATCGGCGACCGCCTTCCATTTCAGGTGACCGTCATCACCAGAGACGGCCACGGCAGCAGGCGGCGGCACTGGTGGAGGAGGCTACCTGGCGCGCGTATTGCAACGGCCGCAAGTGCGGCTACGCGGTGCGCCGGGACTGCGGCGCGGACGAGTGGCGGGTGCTGCGTGCCGTGGAGCCCGTCTCAGTTGGCGCCGGCGTGCTCCCCGACGGCAACAACATGAGCACGGAAGCCACCGCCGCCGCCGGCGAGGGCGACCTCATGTACATGAGGGCCAAGTTCGAGCGGGTGGTGGGGTCCAGGGACTCGGAGGCATTCTACATGGTAAACCCCGACGGCGGTGGCGGGCCCGAGCTCAGCATCTACCTTCTCAGGGTCTAGATGATATGCTGTTTGTTTGCATGCATGCTTTTGCTTTTTGTTATGGTGAACATGGGCTTATGCGTGTGTTTTCGCTACATTGTGCATCCAGGCCATTTTGATAGCCTACTTGTGAACTTGTCTCAGTTCTCTACAAACACTGATCACGTACTAGTCACGTACCCCGTACTAGTTTAGTCTCTCCTCTCTCCCTTTCCATTTTTCTTCTCACTTTAGTTTATTCTAGATTAATGTAGGTATTTCCATAAATTGTATGTTGTTGTGTATTTATGTGTATTTCCATGACACTTCGTCAACATGGTTTCTATCCGTACCCTTCCAGAGGACCACGCCTCAAGTACGCGGTCAAGTACCGCAACCGTCCAAACTGAGGTTTTACACCCCGAGGATGACGATTACGACCTAGATTTCCCTTGGTATATATCCTCCGGGCTTGCCTCACTTCCCGGTTGTTCTGCCACGACGGGGCAACCTTGTTCTCAAGGTCAGCAATGATGAATCAGCGGCTGATGGCAAGATCGACGACCAAAGGCTACAACACGAGCAGTGTAATGCCGATCGTGCTCAGCGTCTTGTGCACGAAGAAGAAGAACGCCAAAGGGTACGTATTTTTACCGACGGTGTTAGAACCATCTTCACAGGCGGCCAAACCCACCGCCTGTACCAGGGGTCAGTACAAAATGGACCACAGTACAGGCGGCATATAGTGTGAGCCGCCTGTGAAAATTAGGTTTTCATAGGCGGCTCACCTACTCAGCCACCTGTGTAAATGTATTTTTACACAAGCGGCTGACTAGGTGAGCCGCATGTAAAAACCTAATTTTTACAGACGGCTCACACTCCACCGCCCGTGTAAATAATTTTTTATATATATTTCAAATTTTAATTTTTCCCACCACACTATAGTGCTAATTAACTTCATACACATACATCACACACACACACACACACACAC
>NC_012879.2:22583483-22738721 GCF_000003195.3 Sorghum bicolor
GCATGCTTTTTCTCTTTTTTTTTTTTTTTTTTTTTTTTTTTTTTTTTTTTTTTTTTTTTATTTATTTATATATATATATATATATATATATATATATATATATATATATATATATATATATATATATATATATATATATATATATATATATATATATATATATATATATATATATATATATATATATATAAACATGAGCCATAAAATTACATGATACATACATCACATATATATTATAGAATTATAAACATGAAATCAAACATCAACCATAAAATTACATATATACACTTCAACGTTATCCGCACAACCATACAGTGTTTACATGTCATTTCGCTTCAGATTTAGACGTGTTATGTCTGTCAGCACTCTAAATTTGTCACTTGCTAAATCGCCCTCATGATCAAAACATGCTCCTTCACTAGGAATTATTTCTCTCATAATAAAACCGCACAAGTCTACTACTATATTTTCCAGAGTCTTCGGTGTAAAGGGCACATCCTTTCCTGGTTTTGTCTGTGACATATCGTCCCCACTGCCTTATAAACTCACAGACGTTGTACCCACAATAGACCGATCCAGGTGGTTGCTTGTGGCACTATATAATGAGCAACAAATTATTCTAAAATTTTCATGCCTTATGTATTATTTATATGATGATATGTGTTCAAACAACTTGATGTTGTATCGTCAATGAGACCCTAGGATCTGAATGTGCGACGTCGACCGGTGAAAGGTCCAAATGGGTAGAGGGGGGTGAATAGCCTATTTAAATTTTCTACAAACTTCAACTAGACAAGTTGATTAGTAAAACAAAAGGCGAAGCTATTCTAGCACTAGCACAACTAAACTATGCAGGCCACCTACACAAGTCTAGCAAAAAAAACTAAACACTAGTTGCAACAAGAAAGCACAACTAGAAGCTTTCTACACTCCTAAACAAGATAGCTAAGCTAAACAAGCTACACAACTAGCAAGGTATGCACATGTAAATGAGAGGGGAGCGATTGTTACCGAAGTTGTAGAGATGAGATATATCCAATCAATCACATACACAATCACAAGAGAAACCTCGGCAAGTTATGACACAAGACTTTTTACCGAGATTCACTCGCTTCCCGGCAAGCTACTCCTCGTTGTGGCGATACACCCACTTGATGGATCATGAGCTAATTGGCAATCCAAAGCCAAACCCTCAACGGATGCCACACATCCACTCACAAGATGGGGATCCTCCAAGCCAAGAGCAATCCACTAGAGTAGCCAATTGCGATCTCCCGCGGGGAGGCTCAAGAACCCCTCACAAATCACTTGGTGAGGCTCGAAACAATCTCCAATCACGAGCTCAACACCACAGCTGCTCCAAGCCGTCTAGGGTCTCGGGAAACACCCAAGAGTAACAAGAAATCCGCAGCAAACTCAAAGATCAAGTGCCACTAGATGCAACTCTCAATGCAATGCACTTGAATCTCACTCAATCTCAATAGGATTAGCAATCAAGCAAGGAGATGAGTGGAAGGAGTGTTCTCTAGCTCAAAGTATGTCTCAAGTAGTCAAATGTGCAAGTTCCAACCTCCCAAAGCCGGCCACCTTCTATTTATAAGCCCCATCAGCAAAAGAGTCGTTGGCCACTTTCATTGGGTAGAAGTCGGGGCCACCGAACACTCACCAGGGTACACCGGACGCTCGACCCCCTGCGTCCGGTGCTCTAGGGTTGGCCATGTGTCCTCCTTTGAATCTCGCGCGTCAAACTCTAACGGCTACCTACGAACCTCCGGACGTGGTTAAGTGAGCATCGAACGCGTCCGGTAGTCACCGGACCCATGCACAGAGAGGATCACAAAGAGGCTCGATCACCGGACTCGGAGCACACCGAACTTATGCGCAGAGAGGGTTGCAAAACACTCTCACACCGGACGCACACCACCGGACGTACCCAGAGCATCTGGTGCTCTCAGTCAGACACCCTCTGCTTAAGTCAGGCCACACCAGACGCATGAACAGGGAACACCCTGCGTCCGGTGCTCAACCCTAACAGGGCCAAGCACTAGCAGCACACCGGACACTCAGGCCAGTGTCACTCCCGCAACTTCTCCAAATTTCGCACCGCCGCAATAGAAAATATACACTTAATTTTCTCAAAAGTGCCGAATCCCGCCGAGCTTGAGGAACCCAAACCCCTCTCAACCCTAGGAACTCCACCTCCTTTGCAAATGTGCTAACACCGACAAGTGTCCACCACCAAAGTGCGTGTGTGTTAGCTTTTCACAAACATTTTCATCGAAGGAGTTAAGTTAGCACTTTACTAGATCCTAATGCATATGCTCAAGATATGGACCTAGTAGCACTTGATTCGAGAGATGACCGTGATTTCCCCTCTTGATAGTCGGCTATCTATCCTAAATTCAGTCAATCACTTCTCTACTCAACTTAGACCGGCAAAAATAAAACTCTATGTTTATACCTTTGCCTTGATCAGTTAATTCCTTGTTCACCACCATGATCTCTACTCAATGCTTCATCTCTTTGTGATCATGTGGCCACCTTTCCATACCACCTTGCACCTTCATCACATGTGTTGCTATGCCTAACTCTAATTACTTAAACACAAGGCATTAGCAACTTGGTGTCATTAATTACCAAAACCAAACTTGAGCTTTCAATCTCCCCCTTTTTGGTAATTGATGACAACCATCACAAAGATATGAAATGAAATCATAATGTACTTGAATTGCTTGTCCAAAGCAGTTTAATCATGAGACAAGCTTGGACAAACATTTCAATTTCGATTTTGGTAGTACTAGCTCCCCCTACATATGTGCTTCCATGAGTTTGGTTGAAGTTTGCACATATGCATGAATTAGAATTTTGGGAGATTTATTACTACAAAAATGATGCTAAGGTATATAGAATGAACCTTTGAAGTGTGATACCAATCAGAGTTGCCAATATACCATCCTTAGCACCAATGTAGCTAGACATACATCAAAAACTCAAAATACCTCGTGAGATCACATTATATGTCTAGATACCACATGAAAAATAAAACTCTATGCTAGAATTCAAAGCATCATTCAAGTTCTAATTTTAGGAAGCACCAATGAAACAAGAGTAGTATATTTAAACTTGCAATGCAACACCTCATTATGTTAGTGCACATTCAAATGCAACAAACAGTTCATAAGCTTGCTCCCCCTATTTGTGTGCTTAAGTTTAAAAAGTTTTCTCTCCTTTTTTTTGTTTCTCTCCCCCTTTGTGACTTTATCTTTGTTTCTCTCCCCCTTTGTCATAAATGACCACAAAGATTCAAATTTTAGTGAGAATTAAGTTAATCAATGTGAGGGTCAAATTATGGTTCAATCTAGATCTCTTGCCTAGAACATGTAATTCGGTTTGATCCAAGGACAAGCTTTTCCACACCTCATAAAGTACAAGGGTTATCTTGACCATGTCGAATTACACATCATAAGCTCATATTCTAGATTCAACACTAGACTTGCAAGCTCACAAACATGTCATATGCTATCACTAGATCAATCAATCATAGAAACAATAGTGGTACCATACATACATCAAATCATTTTGATTTTCATGAATGAGCCTAATGTTATGCAAACATGTCTATATGTTCTAATCATGTCCTTAGCAAAGTGTGAATGCTATGTCAACCAACTTTACCTTGATTTGTTGGAGGAGTATATATATATATATGTGGGTGTACTCATCTCAAGTTGGAGAAGTCATGTATGTTCAACTCATTCCTCAACTTGCAAAATCTCTTCTCATCAAGTGGCTTTGTGAAGATGTCGGCTAGTTGATCTTCGGTGCCAGTGCTTTCAATGCTAATATCACCCTTTTGTTGATGATCTTTTATGAAATGGTGCCTTATGTCAATGTGCTTGGTTCTTGAATGTTGAACCAGATTTTGTGTCATCTTGATTGCACTCTCATTGTCGCATAGCAAAGGCACATTCTTGAATTTTATTCCAAAGTCATTCAAGGTAGCTTTCATCCAAAGCAATTGTGCACAACAACTACAGGCACTAATGTATTTGGCCTCGGCGGTTGATAGTGCAACACTATTTTGTTTCTTTGGACCATGAAACTAGAGACCTTCCTAACAATTGACAAGTGCCACTTGTGCTCATTCTATGAATCTTGCATCCACCATAGTCGGAGTTCGAATATCCAATCAACTCAAAGTTAGACCCCTTGGGATACCATAATCCAACATCATGAGTGCCCTTGAGATACCTTAATATTCTTTTGGTTGCCTTCAAGTGACTTTCCCTTGGTGAAGCTTGATATCTTGCACATTTGCACACACTAAACATCACATCCGGCCTTGATGCGGTGACATAGAGCAAACTTCCAATCATGGACCGATATAGCTTTTGATCTACCATGTTGCCATTTGCATCACTACCAAATTGATCATTTGTGCCCATAGGTGTGCTCATTGGTTTAGCTTCTTGCAACCCATACTTCTTGATCATGTCCTTGATGTACTTTCCTTGACTCACAAAAGTGCCATCTGTTGATATTTGGGAACGCAATAAGGAATTGATCCGCAAGCGCACGGATATCGGTGAGCACTTCACCCGGGAGGTTATCCAGAGTATCGTATTTATTTTTTTACCACTAGGAGTAAGAGTGCATCTGACTAACCGGTCTATTACTACTAACCTTTAGGCACAAAGAATATCTTTCGATGTGAGTGATAAATAGAGAAGACTGCAACCGTAGTCTCCTTCTAACCTTGGTAAGGATGATCTATTGTTCTAATGGGGAGGCTAACGGAATCTAGACACCACAAAGGATGTTCAACCCGCACCTATAAACCCTATCCTTCCTGCTAACGAGATGTGATCTACAAAGGTAGCTCGGAATTGTTACGTTCCTCACTACTACCACGGTCCAGCTAGTCAGGGAATATTTATGAGTACCCCAGCCTAAACACCACGTTTACGCCAGCAATGATTACTCTAAACTCTACCCGAAGAGATTAAAGTAAACTCATAAACCATAAGAACAATAAAACAAGAACTTACTAGAATTTAGAAGTCGAATTACTGAAGAATCCTAGGAGCAAGCTTCGGGTTAGGAGAACTTGATACCGCAGGTACAAGCTTGGAGTAGACACCGACAGGCCGGGCTTCCTCCACTCTTCACCTCCACTCTATCTCTCTCAATCTAGTAGAAACTAGAAGATCTATTTCTACCTTACATTGATTGCTAAGCCTAAAAAGAAATATTAATTAGAGAAGAGGTTTTCCTTCGAGGGCACCCCTCAGTCTCTATGATAATTTCTTCATGTCTTCTCCAGGGGCCAGGGGGCCTTGCTTATATAGTCCTCCCCTTCTATGCGTTTTTGGGTCGATAGGCGAGGTGGTACTATGTTTTTCTTGATCCAATAGGTCGGTGGAATATCCCGAGCGAAAGAGTCCTGATTTGGCTCCAGCAGGGGGGCGGGCGCCCAGGCTTCCAGGGCGGGCGCCCTAGGCCTGGCCCAGTTTTGCCTCCGCTTCGGTCTCGTGGCTTCTGGAGTCTTCTAGATGAAGTAAAATTGCGCGGTGCGTTGATATCTCTATGTAATCCCGACATGTGGGCCTTTCTTCCTTATTTCCTGATAACCCCCTGCAGAAATAGATAAACCACAAAACTCATGGAATTCTGTCAGATCAAACCCTAATTCTAGGTGATGGTTGCATGTTGGTCCATTCTCTTGTTTATTTGATAATTAAAATTGATACTTAAGAACCGTCAACAAATACCCCCATACTTAGGCTTTTACTCGTCCTCGAGAAAAGGATGGTTAAGAACAATATCTGGGGTAAACATTTTAAAGCATTCTCTTTATATAATTGCAGGGTGTTAAAATTCCACTGTGTACCATAGTCAGGGAAGTTTATGATTAAGAGTAAAGATCCTTTCTTCTCGATCCTGTCACTTGGAGTTTTTGTATATTTTTGAAAGAAAGTTAGCATACCTTTTTATCCTCATAGGTTCTCTCAGATCACTCATTATCTTTTATATATATCTCACTGAGGCTGTTTTATTTTGCAAAAATTCTCAAGCATACTTACTTTGCATTTATTGCCTGATCAAAACGGGATCTGAGGAGGGGAATGTCATACTCTTAGATCAAAGACTTTGAAAATTAAAAACTTTGTCAACTCTTGCTGGCATATTGCTTATTAGAGGGACCATGGGCTATCATTTTTTTAAGTGGATACCGAGGTACCCCTAATTCTACTGCCGGACACTTGTCCATTTTTTTGCGAGGTTGTCGAGCACTTGCTCCTTTTTATTTCCTCGAAATATTTTTATTTTTGCATAGCCCATGCCTCTAATGCAATAATACTTCGAAAGAGTGAATCTTACTGAAATAGTGTCTTGATCTTGAGAGCATGATAAATCTCTCAACAAGGGTCTAACTCATTTTGAACAAACTCAATACAGAGTAGATAGCTTTTATAATCATAATTAATATTTTTATTTTTATCAGGCATATAAAACACTAAGGATGGTAGCTAGAATTTTGAATATTTTGAAATAAATTCTCCAAGCAACAATGATATCAAGAATAAGAAACTCATACTCTACCATCACATATTCCATATTGACTTAAGTAACACAGGGTTTTAAAATGATTTTATAATAATTGTAAGTTTTCAGGAAATATCACAGATTGAGATTAATCATGATTAGAAATATTTTAATCTTTTTATTTTATCATGTCGGAAACAGTAATCTGCATAATTCAAAATAAATGTATGTATGAAGTAAAGTGTGCAGAGTGTGTACCTGAATCGTGGAGTGGTGTAGTCGGAGTGTGTTTGGCATGTTGAGGGATCTCCCCCATACTTGTTTTCTGCTTTCTTGCACAAAAATAAAGTAGAGACACACAAGACATAATAATAATAGTAGTACTCTTTATTGATCTTGAGGCATTTAGTACAAAAGACTGATAACAAACTGATAGCAGACTAATAATAATAGCAAACTTAAACCGAATTTAAAGATAGATGACTAAGATGCATTGCCTCAAGGTCTAATCTAGATAACTTAGCAGCGCTCTAATTCCTTGATCTTCTTGTTGGCACTGGCAAGATCCTGCCTAAGGCCTAGTATAATGGTGTTGTGGTTAGAGAGCTGCCTAGTGAGGGAATTAATTGAGGACTGGAGGTCTATGATAATTCTATCTAGCCTGCGAACTTCCTCATCAATATCCATTATAGTCTTGCGACGCTTGGGAGGTGTCTCAAAAGCATTGAGAGAATGCTTCGGGGCTGCCTTTGGAGGGATGAAATGGACTTTGGCTGCTCTAATCCCTTCAAAGTAAGGCCTTTCCTCCTCTAAAGTGTAGCGTACGCTGCTGATCTCGCCGCTCCGGTTGGTCTTGACTCCAACGACCCTCTCATTGGGTCTAGGTGGAAGGATCCTTGTGCCGATTAGCACCTTGATAGTGGTCTTCGTCTTGGATGATGGTCCTTTGAGGAGTAGGGGTTGTGGTGGTGCGGTGAGAACTGGTTGAGCATGGTAAGATTGGGCGGAGCTGCGTTGACGTAATGGCATGGCTTCTAGCTGACGCTCTGTGTTGGCCGGGACGAGAGCACGGGCATCGGGGTCTTCCACTGGCTCCATGTTGAGGTTGAAGGGGACGACTTCCCAATCGTTGTGGTACTTGTCGGCCATTGGAGTAGCAAGGAACTAATAAAATTTTAATTGAAGTAGAGCTAATTAAGCTCTAATTAAAGGAGAGCTAATCAAGCTCTAGTTGAAGGAGAGAAAGCTTGGTGGCTTGGTGTTTGAAAACTGAGGTCAGGGGTCTGTTTATATAGGGGTCAAAAGGATGCCTCTATGGGTTGTTCGGGTTGCTCCCGTCGATGTGCGTGCGAAACTTTCCATCCGAGGGATTATTCGGATCACCCTAAGTGCATTTTCCATAACAGAGAAAGTCGGGACCGAGGGGGAACAGGGGCTGGGCGCCCGCCCACTTGACCTGGGCGCCCGCCCTCTCTCTGGCTCCTCTGTGGGCCCACTTCTCCGAGCGCGTTTCTAGATGCGAAATTATTTAGAAAAATATATATATGACCCAAAACCATCAGACTAAAAGTGTCGGGCTCTAATTCTCCATGGGAAGGTAAAAATGGACTACGTCTATTTCTTCAAATTCCTCATTGGGCTCTCAAAATAATTTAAGACGTTGACCATTTACCTTGAATAACGTACCTTCGCTGTTTTGAAGTGTGATAGCTCCGTGGGATGATGAATTGATTACCTTGAATGGTCCTTCCCATTTGCTCCGGAGTTTTCCATGCCCGAAAAGCTTCACCCTGGAATTAAAAAGTAATACCTTATCTCCGGGTGTGAACTCCTTCTTCTTGATTCTATTGTCATGCCACCTCTTGACTCTTTCTTTGTAGATCTTTGAATTGTGATATGCCTTCTCTCGCCATTCTTCCAATTCTGATAATTGCATTCTTCTATAATCTCCAGCAACATCTAGGTCCATATTCCATCTCTTTATGGCCCAGTGTGCTTTGAATTCTAGTTCAACAGGTAGATGGCAAGTCTTCCCGTACACCAATTGGTATGGAGACATTCCAATTGGGGTCTTGTATGCTGTCCGGTATGCCCAGAGTGCATCGGGTAACTTGTCTTTCCACGCCGTTCCCATTTCATTTACTGTCTTCTGAAGAATATTCTTGATTTGTTTGTTGGAAGTCTCTGCTTGGCCACTTGTCTGAGGATGATAAGGGGTAGCGACGTTGTGATGGATTCCATGTCTTGATAGATATTGCTTGAAGCGTTTGTCGATGAAGTGTGCTCCTCCATCACTTATCACTACTCTGGGGACTCCAAATCTTGGAAATATAATTTCTTCAAACATCCTCTTTGAACTGACGTTGTCGGCATGCTTGCAAGGTAATGCTTCTACCCACTTGGAGACATAGTCAACCGCCACCAAGATGTACTCACACTTCTTTGATGGAGGAAATGGACCCATGTAGTCTATTCCCCAGACATCAAAGAGCTCAATCTGAAGGTTGTTGGTGAGTGGCATTGCATCCCTTGTATTTATGTTTCCGTGCCTTTGACATGGCCCACATCTTCTGATATATTGCTTCGTGTCTTCATACATTGTAGGCCAATAGAATCCACACTACCAGATCTTTGAATGTGTACGGAATGCTCCATAGTGACCTCCATATGGTGATGAATGACATCTGTCGATGATCTTCCATCCTT
Organism: Sorghum bicolor; assembly: GCF_000003195.3. Classification (NCBI taxonomy): domain Eukaryota; kingdom Viridiplantae; phylum Streptophyta; class Magnoliopsida; order Poales; family Poaceae; genus Sorghum; species Sorghum bicolor. The sequence continues at coordinate 22,592,736 of NC_012879.2, forward strand.
CCTCAGTGGTCACACATCTCCTGAGTAAGCCATCAGAGCATACTCGGAAGAGGTATGGCTCGTCCCATATATGTGAACGACTTTCTTGAATAAGCTTCTTCTTGTTTGCTCCTGGTGGTACATACCCTGAAACCATAAAATTAACAATATCTGCATACCAGGGGTCAGACCTGTTAATCCCGTAGAGCATGTCGTCCCGGAGTGAATCATTGATGGGGGTTTCCTGTGGACTCTTAAAATACATTCTAGACAAGTGATCAGCAACAGAATTTTCTACTCCTTTTTTATCTTTTATTTCTAAGTCAAATTCTTGGAGTAATAAAATCCATCTAATCAGGCGAGGTATAGCATCTTTTTTAGTGAGCAAATATTTTAGTGCAGCATGATCAGTGTAAACAATTATTTTAGCTCCAACTAAATAAGATCTAAATTTATCAATGGCAAAGACAACAGCCAGAAGCTCTTTTTCAGTGGTTGCATAATTAAGTTGAGCTCCTGTCAAAGTTTTACTGGCATAAGCAATTGCATGATGCTTCTTATCTTTAGTTTGTCCCAATACTGCCCCCACAGCATAATCACTAGCATCACACATAATTTCAAAAGGCAACGACCAATCAGGGGGTTGAATGATTGGTGCAGAGATGAGTGCTTTCTTTAATAAATTGAAAGATGTTAAACATGCATCATCAAATTCGAAAGGAGCATCCTTGGCTAGCAAAAGAGTAAGTGGTCTAGCAATAAATGAAAAATCTTTTATGAATCTACGTTAAAACCAGCATGGCCAAGAAAGCTTCGAATTCCTTTTATATTCACAGGTGGAGGTAGTTGTTCAATTACTTCAATTTTAGCTTTGTCTACCTCAATCCCCCTTTCAGACACTAAGTGTCCTAGCACTATTCCTTCCCTAACCATAAAATGACATTTTTCCCAATTAAGGATTAAGTGCTTTTCTTCACATCTTTGCAAAACCTTGTCTAAGTTTTCAAGACAACTATCAAAGGTTTTTCCATAAACAGAGAAATCATCCATGAAAACTTCCATAATCTCTTCAATCATATCAGAAAATATAGACATCATGCATCTTTGAAAAGAAGCTGGTGCATTACATAACCCAAAAGACATTCTATGGTAAGCATAAGTTCCATAAGGGCATGTAAAAGTGGTTTTGCTTTGATCATCAGGATGGATCGGGATTTGATGATACCCTGAAACAGAAGAATGAATGGTTTGCTAACCGCTCTAGCATCTCATCTATAAAAGGTAAAGAAAAGTGATCTTTTCTCGTGGCTTTGTTTAGTTTTCTATAGTCTATGCACATCCGCCATCCTGTGACGGTGCGTTGCGGAATTAGCTCGTTCTTTTCATTCATAATAACAGTCATGCCTCCCTTTTTGGGCACAACTTGGACTGGGCTCACCCACTCACTGTGCGGCACAGGATATATAATCCCTGCATGCAGCAACTTTATAACTTCCTTTTTAACTACCTCTCTCATAGTGTTGTTAAGTCTACGTTGGGGTTCTCGAGAGGGTGTAACAGAAGGATCTGTTGGAATATGATGGGTACAAATCATAGGATTGATTCCTGTAAGATCTTGAAGTGAGTAGCCGAATACTGAGTGATGTTTCTCAAGAATGGTCATTAATCGCAGAGTTTGATCCTGAGTGAGTTTATCGCTAATGATCACAGGGAACTCTGGATTATTGTTTAGGAAAGCATAGGTAAGACCGGGTGGTAAAGTTTTAAGTTCTATGGGGGGTCTAGGTGTTTCTGCAAACTCGTCTAAGGGTTCAGGCTCAGAAGGTTCGTCTTCTTCTTCTGTGAAGAAAGGAGTTTCGTCTTCTAAGTCTGATTCATCTAAAAGCTCTAGAGATGCAGCCTTTACTTCCTCCATAGGATCAGGCAAAAGATATGACTCGGCCTTATTATTTAAGGAGTGTGAAATTATCATTGGGAATTGAAAAGTTTTTCCAAAAGAAATGTGTAGCTTTCCAGTATGACCTTCATAAAGGAGTCTTCTAAAAGGTTGTCCTATTAACAGGTCGAAGTCCCATGTATCAAAGATATAGAAGTTCAAATGAACCATGGAGCCTTCTACCGTAAGAGGTAGGACATTAATAATTCCAAGACTGGGGACTGATCGTCCCGAAGATTCCTTTATGATCTTTGTTGTGGGGGTTAAGACAAGATTTTTAAATAGTTTAAGTGCAAAAGATTCAGACATAATGTTGATCCCCACAACAGGATTATAAAGAGCATTAAATCGATGAGAATTATAAGCACAACGTATAGTTATAGAGGGTGTGTCCAAACGGATCACATCAGAGGAAAGCTCTGATTCATCCAACCATTCGCTACTCATTACTGAGATAAGCTCTCTCAATTGATATTCACTTGGTAAATAAATGCTAAACTGGCCGTTTTGGGGTTTGTCAATAGAATGGTAGTTTGAAATATTTCCAAAATCGGCAAAAAGATCAGATTCTATATCCAGCATGAAGTCCGGTAGTGGAATTTCTTCCTCTTGTGGCTCAAAACTTGGGATAGCTAAAGTAGATGAAGAATTTTGCAGAGTGTCTACTTCGGCTTCGTAGGTTTCATCATGAAGGGTATTATCCATCTCAGCTTCTAGGATTCTATCTAGGATCACTCTAGCTTCATCAGCAGGGATGCGAAAGAAAGAACCTCTAGACATTGTGTGTAGCATTTGTTTGTGATTTTTATGAAGACCTCGAAAATAGTGAAATAAAAGAACAGGGTCTTCAAGATTAAGGTTTGGACCAGATTCTAAAAGATCAGAAAAACGTTTCCAGGATTTTCCCAAAGTTTCATTATCTTTTTGTTTAAAAGATAGGACTTCGAGTCTAAGGGCGGCTATACGGTCAAGGGAATAGAAATCTAGACAAAAGTTGGCTCGTAAAACTCCCCATTCACCTTGTTGTTGACTTACCATCTGACTGTACCATTGTCTAGCTTCTCCCCTTAGAGAAAAAGGAAAAAGATTCCAACGTAAAGTCTTATCAGAAATGCCTTCAATGCGAAGACAATCACATGTTTGCTCAAAATCTCTAATATGAAGGTAAGGGTTTTCGTCTTCCTTTCCCGAAAAAGATAGGTTTTGAATCATGGCAATCAACCTAGAACTTAACTTATACTGGGATGTTTGGATAGGTTGTGATGATTCCCATGGTAAAAGGTCAGTTGCTAAAGGGATTGCAGACTCATGGATCGATTTAGAATTTTGGTTTTCCATAGGGTAAGAGTAAAGAAAATAAATAAAGGATATAAAAGATAAGAAAAGATAAAAGTATAGATACAAGCTAATAGCAAGACACAGGTTATCTCAGCAACCGTCTTTCTCCCCGGCAACAGCGCTAGAAATGCTTGTTGATATTTGGGAACGCAATAAGGAATTGATCCGCAAGCGCACGGATATCGGTGAGCACTTCACCCGGGAGGTTATCCAGAGTATCGTATTTATTTTTTTACCACTAGGAGAAAGAGTGCATCTGACTAACCGGTCTATTACTACTAACCTTTAGGCACAAAGAATGTCTTTCGATGTGAGTGATAAATAGAGAAGACTGCAACCGTAGTCTCCTTCTAACCTTGGTAAGGATGATCTACTGTTCTAATGGGGAGGCTAACGGAATCTAGACACCACAAAGGATGTTCAACCCGCACCTATAAACCCTATCCTTCCTGCTAACGAGATGTGATCTACAAAGGTAGCTCGGAATTGTCACGTTCCTCACTACTACCACGGTCCAGCTAGTCAGGGAATATTTATGAGTACCCCAGCCTAAACACCACGTTTACGCCAGCAATGATTACTCTAAACTCTACGCAAAGAGATTAAAGTAAACTCATAAACCATAAGAACAATAAAACAAGAACTTACTAGAATTTAGAAGTCGAATTACTGAAGAATCCTAGGAGCAAGCTTCGGGTTAGGAGAACTTGATCCCGCAGGTACAAGCTTGGAGTAGACACCGACAGGCCGGGCTTCCTCCACTCTATCTCTCTTAATCTAGTAGAAACTAGAAGATCTATTTCTACCTTACATTGATTGCTAAGCCTAAAAAGAAATATTAATTAGAGAAGAGGTTTTCCTTCGAGGGCACCCCTCAGTCTCTATGATAATTTCTTCATGTCTTCTCCAGGGGCCAGGGGGCCTTGCTTATATAGTCCTCCCCTTCTATGCGTTTTTGGGTCGATAGGCGAGGTGGTACTATGTTTTTCTTGATCCAATAGGTCGGTGGAATATCCCGAGCGAAAGAGTCCTGATTTGGCTCCAGCAGGGGGGCGGGCGCCCAGGCTTCCAGGGCGGGCGCCCTGGGCCTGGCCCAGTTTTGCCTCCGCTTCGGTCTCGTGGCTTCTGGAGTCTTCTAGATGAAGTAAAATTGCGCGGTGCGTTGATATCTCTATGTAATCCCGACATGTGGGCCTTTCTTCCTTATTTCCTGATAACCCCCTGCAGAAATAGATAAGCCACAAAACTCGTGGAATTCTATCAGATCAAACCCTAATTCTAGGTGATGGTTGCATATTGGTCCATTCTCTTGTTTATTTGATAATTAAAATTGATACTTAAGAACCGTCAACACCATCTTTCATTTGCTTGATTTGAAGACCAAGAAAGTAAATAAGCTCTCCAATCGTGGACATTTCAAACTCATTTGCCATCATTCTTCCAAATTCTTCACAAAAGTCTTGATTGGTTGATCCAAGGATGATATCATCAACATAGATTTGCAACACAAATAAGTCATTTCCTAGCTTCTTGGTGAAGAGGGTAGTGTCAACCTTTCCCATCTTGAACCCTTTAGAGAGAAGAAAGTCTCTCAATCTCTCATACCATGCTCTAGGTGCTTGCTTCAAACCATACAATGCTTTCTTGAGCTTGTAAACATGGTTGGGTATCTTGTCATCTTCAAAACCAGGAGGTTGTTCAACATAAACCAACTCATTGATGTATCCATTGAGAAATGCACTCTTCACATCCATTTGATATAGCTTGATGTTGTGGGCACAAGCATAGGCTAATAAGATTCTAATTGCCTCTAATCTTGCAACCGGTGTATAAGTTTCTCCAAAGTCAAGACCTTCAACTTGAGTGTAGCCTTGTGCTACTAGTCTTGCTTTTTTCTCACAACTACACCATCTTGATCTTCCTTGTTTCTAAAGACCCACTTGGTACCAATTACATTGTAGTTCTTTGGCCTCTCAACAAGCTCTCACACTTGATTTCTTGTGAAGTTGTTCAATTCTTCATGCACGACATTTACCCAATTGGAATCTTTCAATGCATCTTCTATCTTCTTTGGTTCCTCAAATGAGACAAATGAGTAGTGCTCACAAAAGGATGCTAGTCTTGATCTTGTTTGTACTCCACTTTGAATACCACCAATGACTTGATCCAATGGATGATCCCTTGCTATGCTTGTAGGTTGGAGTATTGGGAGTTGATTGCTTTCGCTTGCTTGACTTTGATTTTGATCATCATTATGAGAGCCACTTGTACTTGCTTGATTTCACTGCCACACGTTCGGGTATTAGCACCGGTCGGGAAGGGCCTGTTGCCCCGGTTCCCGAGCTAGTGCTACCCTTCCGGGACTAAAGGCCCACCGTTTAGTCCCGGTTCGGGGAACCAGGGCTAAAGCCCCACCCTTTAACACTAGTTGGTAATACCAACTGGTGTTAAAGGGTTTCTTTTTTTGGTTCACTTCTTCGGTTCTGTTTATTGTTTTTATATAATAATAATAATAGGTTTTTCAATACATGTTTTTACTGATACAATAATATATTTATATTACACGCATATTAAGCATATATAAATAAAAATTATAGGCTTAGCTTTATAATTAAGCTTTGCCTATAATAAAATGAATAGGCCACATCAAAAATTAAATAGATATGTAAAAAGCTTTATATATATATAGTTTTATATGTACCAAATTCGTGACACATATATACATAGAGTTTTTCTCCCAATGTCTACAAACGATACAAATGATCATCGTTGTTTGGAATAATAGTTTCGTTGCCGTTGAAGTGAAACTCACCGTTTGGATTGATCACTTGCTCGCGGAGAAATCCTGCTATCGTCTCTTGGATAGCTTTGATTCGGTCTTTTTGTATGACCTTTTCCCTCAATCATTCCGTCTTTAATTTGAAATAAATAAAAAGGTATTAGTTATCTAAGTTATTTAATATAATTTAGGAGATAATGAAAAGAGACATGTAACGTACTCTGAGCATCTCTATGGGTGTTTGATTGACTTGTGCCATCATGAATTTGCACACGTAATATGCACATAGATTGTTCCCCCTTCTTGTCTTAAACATCACTGTACGATATATATATAAAAAATATTCACGACCACGACAATAAGAAGGCTAAAAGTTAGCGAAAGTTTGCTAGCTAGTAGAACTTACTTTTGGATGTATTATGTTAAGCGGCGCTTTACATCCACTGAGATGTTCATGGTCAATGAATCTTTCCCAAACCATACACACAACCATTGTAGATTGTGAACTAATAATTACAGAGTCATATTATGATATTCTTCTAGCTGAGATCGACATTACGTACCTTTGAATAATGTTTACCATTTGTTGATAATTTTCTTGTGGTTTTCTCATTGAGTCAAAGATTATCAACCGGTTCTTGGGAATTTCAATGACCATGAGTATCTAGTGAAAGCTGTTTACACACACATATATATAGTCAGGCCTATAACTATATAAAACTTGTCTCGAGTAATAATTATTAAAATAAAATATGCATGCACTTAATAATTATATAACTCACTCGAAGTTGAAGGGGAACAGTATTTTTTGTTTTTCTTTTTGGTTCACAAAGAACCTCATAAGATTGGTGCAAACTTCTATCTCATGAGCTGCTGTCCACACTGCCTACGGAGCCTTTAAAACAATATAAGGGTCAACGAACCCAATACTATTGTCATTTCTGATTCTGAGCTCTCTCATTTGGTGCCTACATATATACATACAAATCCTAAGTGTGTAAGGATTATATACATGTCATTAAAGAAGTTAGAAGTATAATAAAAAGAAAAAATACTTACAGACAAAAGCAGCTGATAAGAGATTTGTCGAGAGCGTCGAGGTGACATAATTGGTGCAATTCTTCGAACTGCACGTATATGAGGTCATCTCCACGAGTAGTGATGTTGTCTAATACGAACAGAAATCCAATTCTCTCCCCTTTTAGACGCCTCAATGCACCATTTGTTTATTGCAAATATTTGTGTGTCGAGCTCATGTAAACGCTGAGGGTCGAATAGACTCCTGCCCGGTTCATATCTTGCCCTCCATTGATCAACTACCTCAGCTTTTTCAAATGATTGGCATCCAATAATGGCGGTAATTTCTTCCATATTTAAACTGCTCTGTCCAAAGTAACGCTCAAGCGAGTCTAGCTCAGACAACGCTAAGGATTTCTTTGGCATCAAGTCTTCATTTGAGCTGATTTGGCACAATCAAAGGGGGCACCAGTTTTGATACTTCTCCGAGCTGTGGGACCCCCTTTCCTACTCTCTTTCTAGGCTGTGAAGACTTGACCAGAGACCGCTCATAGTCCGAAAGTGCTGGCTTTTTCTGAGCTTCGCGTTGCTTCTTTTGCTGGTCCGCCATCTTCTGCCTCAGTTCCGATGGCTTTACATAAAAGTACGGCTTTTCTGGGTTTAGCCGCTTTCTTCTATCCTCCTTTAATCTATCAAAAAATTGTTTCACCTCAGCTTTGGATGCAGCAATTACCTCCTCTTCACTCTTTTCATAAGGTAATTTTTCTGGTGTCTTAGCTCTCTTTGCTGAGGCAGCCTTCTTTGGAGGTGGGACCGATGACTTTCATCGTTCTTGGGCGGACCGCTTCTGACTACCTCGCTTTGGAGGCGAGGGGACCGACATTGTACTCTTTGGGGAGGGTGGTGCAGGCGGTGGAGGTGGTGGGGCCGATCTTTTCGGTCTTGGAGAACGCGGTGGAGGAGTTGGAGACCTCGGTGGAGGAGGTGGAGACCGTGGTGGAGGCGGTGGGGGGGTCGGTGTGGCCGCCACTGGTGTTGTAGGAGATCCAGCATTGTCACCGCCCGCAGCACTATGATGCGCTGGGGAGAGAACTGGACTTAGGTTGGAGGAGTCCCTGTAAAGAAAACAATTACAAGTTTTGTGAGCAAACTTGTTTTTAATTTCAATACATAATAAATAATATAAGAAGTAAAATCATAGACAAACCTATGTCGAGGAATAATTATGAAGTGCTTGCGCCAACAAATAAATGTCTTCTCAGCTTCACCTAAGGTCTTCTCTTCGTCTCCCCCTTCTATGTCTAGAGGCATATTGCCACAACCTTTCTCAACCCTATCAACCGAGACGCTAGCATATCCACCAGGTACTGGTCGATTATGAATTCTTGGAGTTCTCGTTCGGTCAATAGGGTTGACAACAGCATATCCACATTTTTTGTTGCATTCCCATCTGATACATGCACCTCACAGGTAGTAAAAGCCTCTGTGACATCATCCACGGGGAAGTGTAGCTTCGTGTCATCCTGAATGGTTGGTACTTCTGTGGATGCGCAGCTGCTTTTCAACTGGCCTGGGGGGCTAACGTTGACCTCAGGCTGTGATGTACCTTGCCCTTTCGTCATTTTACTAAGTGCTGCTTGCACTTGCCTTTGAATCTCCGCCTACATCCATTCTTCACGAGCATTCTCGCGCTCTTCTGACTGCAGAACAAAAGCTTCCAGGCGGCGGATCCGCTCTGCCTTCTCATCCTTCTTTCTCTGGCGGCTTCTGTAGGTATCTTGATCGGCTTGGAATGATTGCAGCCATGGAACTGCCCCATAGCCTCTCGTATGCCCACCATGCTTAGGATTTTCAAGCGCATAGGTGAGTTCATCCTTCTCCCTGTTAGGCTTGAACTCACCAGACTGAACCGCCTCTCGTGCACGGACTAGTCTCTCTGCTGCTCTAGAGATTTCTCGGCCCCAAACTAGCGCCCCGGTGTTTGGGTCCACGCTTCCCCCATGACCGTAGAACCAATGCTTGGAGCGCTCGCTCCAATTCATTGCTATTGTCTCGGGTGTGACCCCCCTAGCAAGCATCTCCTGTTCCATTCGGTCCCACTTGGAAACAACACTCTTATAACCACCTGATCCCATATGATGGTGGTATGTCTTTTTACTTGCATTCTCTTTGTTTCTAATGGCTCGTTCCTCGCCCTCTTCTGATGTTTTGTACTGCACGAAGTCATCCCAGAAGGCCCTCAGCTTTAGCACCGGTTCCCACTATGGGCCGGTGCTAAAGGCCCTATATTTTACTTTAGGGTTTTTCAATTTTTTATATATACAGTTTATATTATAAATTGTATAGTAAATTAAATATTTTGCATAATATTTTTTAAACAGTGACATATATTGTAACTTTTTTTAATGTACACATGAAAATTTTTAACCTTAAATATCTTACTATATTTTTATAATTTGCAATGATTTTGTAAGAAATGTTTAGTATTTTGTTAATGCAAAAATATATTATTCCAATAAATTTACAAAAACTATATCCAATCAACTGGAAATCTATTTTCACATCATATTGACGTTAAACTTTTTATTTTTGTTATTTATTACTCAGAATGCTAGTAGGGTATTGTTTTCATTAAATAAAAAATCTATTTATCATATAAAAATATATATCTTGATGAACACACCCTTTGACCAAACCCTAGTTTATCCCAAATGGAAAAGTCATGAATACAAAGTTCGTTACACTCATCAAGTTCTACATTTTGTCTAATGGTCAACTTTTCATTTGGAAAAGTTTGAACCACTGAATTTAAAATTTTCAGAGAAATCATAGCCACGCAGCGGTTTCCGAACCCTAGATGGTCTCGAATGGAAAAGTCATGAATACCAATATTGTTCCACTCATCAAAATCTATATTTCATATATAGACCATTTTTGCATTTGACAAAGTTTTGGGAAGGTGTAGTTGAAAATCCACAATTGACGCATATAGTTTCATATAGTTTGTGTGAGATTCAAGAATTGGTGGGTATTGTTAACTTAAACTTTCTCAAATGGAAAAGTTGTGTATATAAAAAGTTTAGATCTTGATGATATCTAACAACTTGGTATTCAAAATTTTTTCATTTTAAGTAATTTAGTTTGTCATTTGACCAAGTTTGACCAAAACCCGTCTTGGATTTTATAGAAATGTGCTCAGGATTGGCTCAAAATTATGCAAATGGAAAAATGGACAGTACATAAAATATAGATCTTGACGATCTCTAACAACTTTGTATTCAAAATTTTTTCATTTGAAGTCATCAAATGGGCCATTTGATCAAGTTTGACCAAAGTCAAAGCATTGGTTTTTACAAAAACACCCTTTGACAGAACTCTAGATTGTCCCAAATGGAAAAGTCATGAATACAAAGTTTGTTACACTCATCAATTTCTACATTTTGTCTAATGGTCAACTTTTCATTTGGAAAAGTTTGAACCACTGAATTTTAAATTTTCAGAGAAATCATAGCCACGCAGCGGTTTCGGAACCCTAGATGGTCTCGAATGGAAAAGTCATGAATACCAATATTGTTCCACTCATCAAAATCTACATTTCATATATAGACCATTTTTGCATTTGACAGTTTTGGGAAGGTGTAGTTGAAAATCCACAATTGACACATATAGTTTCATATAGTTTGTGTGAGATTCAAGAATTGGTGGGTATTGTTAACTTAAACTTTCTCATATGGAAAAGTTGTGTATATAAAAAGTTTAGATCATGATGATATCTAACAACTTGGTATTCAAAATTTTTTCATTTTAAGTAATTTAGTTTGTCATTTGACCAAGTTTGACCAAAACCCGTCATTGAACTCCTTTCGTCGGCTCATATATAAGCAAATGTCTAGAAATAACTCACATTACGATCCGGACACTTGTAGAATATACGACCCTTGTTTACTACCTCTTTCGACACTTTGTACTCCATCACAATCTTCTACCCACACTTGCCACAAGTAATGAGAGGGAGTTCCGGCCGGTATCGCTTTTGAACCCGTTGAGAGACCGAAGACCCGGTCACGGTTGCCATCTACTATCCATACTCAATTTTGAAACAATTATAAATTTCACATTTGCTAGTAAACATGTATGATTAAAGAAGAACCTAATAATATCCTTTATTTGTCTATTTACTTCAACAAATCTTCTCAATTATACAATGGACATTATGTAGTAATAAAAATAAATCAAGTGATATTAACAAACCAATTAATTTGAACTATCCTACTTTCTAAGATCATAAAAAGATACTATAATTTATTCTTGCAAACTACATTAAAAATAGGTCAACCATGAAATATGATATATATACATATATATATATATATGGATACTAATTCATGTGAATGATTCAAAATAACAAAGTGGATTTGAGCTAAAAATAATGGGAACATCACAAGGCAAAAACAACATGAAAAAGACAAAAAAGACAAAAGTTAGTCACCTCCAAGCACGAAGAAACGATGACGGAGTCGAAGAAGATCAACGATGGGCGTCGGAGATGAAGAACAAATGAAGAACAAGGAAGAAGAAGCTCCAAGAACAACAATGGTGCTCTCGGTTTCAAATGGGCAGAGGGGAGGAGAAGGTGGGCCAATAAACCAGAGCTTTAGAACCGGTTCAGGGAAAAAACCGGTGCTAAAGGGTCACCCTTTAGCACCGGTTTGTGTTACAAACCGGTGCTAAAGGCTTTGCCTCGGCCCGTGGCACTGGCCGGTGCTAAAGGGGTCCCTTTAGCACCGGTTGGTAACGCGAACCGGTGCTAAAGGGTCCCTGCCCCGACAGCACCTGTCAGTAGCCGTTGGGCAGGACCCTTTAGCACTGGTTCGTGTTACGAACCGGTGTTAAAGGGGCCTTTAACCCCGGGCCGCAAAAAGGCCGAGGTTTTTGACCATTTTGGGCATCGACCAATGCCTCATTCTGTAGTAGTGTTTGTATCAATTCACACTTCTTGATTGATCATGTGAATATCATTATCATCATCAACTTGCACTGGCCTTATGTCACCTACATCCGTGTTCTTCATTGCATTTGCCAATTGATCTCCTCTCACATCATCAAGATTTTGAGCTTCACTTTGAGATCCCTCCGTTTCATCAAACTCAACATCATGAACTTCTTCTAATGTGCCACTTGCCAAGTTGCAAACCCTATAAGCCTTGCTTGTGTTGGAATAACCAAGTAAGAACCATTTATCACATTTCTTCTCAAACTTGCTCAATCTAGTGCTTTTCTTGAGAATGTAGCATTTACATCCAAACACTCTAAAGTATGCAATGTTGGGCTTTCTTCCATTCAAAAGCTCATATGGTGTCTTCCCAGGCTTTCCATGGCAATAGAGACGGTTGCTACAATAGCAAGCCATGTTGATAGCTTCACTCCAAAATGAATGTCTAACATTGTATTCACTAAGCATTGATCTAGCCATATCAATCAAGGTTCTATTCTTTCTTTCAACTACACCATTGGATTGAGGAGTGTATGTTGGAGAAAATTGATGTCCAATGCCAAGATCATCACACAATTCTTCAATTCTTGTGTTCTTGAATTCACTACCATTGTCACTTCTAATCTTCTTGATAGTGGTTTCAAACTCATTTTGCACCCTCTTGACAAAAGACTTGAATAGATTACAAACATCACTCTTGTCATAGAGGAAGAACACCCAAGTGTATCTAGTGTAGTCATCAACTATCACAAATCCATACTTGTTGCCACCAATGCTAGTATATGTTGTTGGCCCAAATAAATCCATGTGCAATAGCTCAAATGCCTTTGATGTGCTCATTTAACTTTTCTTAGGATGTGCATTTCCAACTTGCTTTTCGGCTTGACAAGCACTACAAGGTTTATCCTTCTCAAAGGTGACATCCTTCAAGCCTCTAACTAAGTCATGCCTCAATAGTTTGTTCAATTGTTTCATTCCAACATGACCAAGCCTTCTATGCCTCAACCAACCCAAACTTGATTTGCTAATTAGGCAAGATGTCAATTGAGTGTCACTATCATTGAAATCAACCAAGTATAAGCTACCATTCCTAAATCCTTTGAATATCAAGTTTGATCCACAAACAGTAACCACTTCAACATCATCACTACCAAAGATGCACTTGAAACCAAGGTCACAAAGTTGTGCAATTGACAAGAGATTGAAATCAAGGCTCTCAACTAGCAACACATTTGATATGCTCATGTCATTTGAGATAGCAATTTTACCAAGCCCTATGACCTTGCCTTTCTTGTTGTTTCCAAAAGTGATAGAATCAAAGCCACCATTTTGATTTGTATCAGTTGATTTGAACATACAAGACTCCCCAGTCATATGTTGAGTGCACCCACTATCAAGCACCCAATGCCTTCCTCCAGCTTTATAATTGACCTACCAGACAAGATCAATTCTTTTTAGGTACCCAAACTTGATTGGGTCCTCCAAGGTTAGCAACTAAGCTCTTTGGTACCCAAATGGCTTTCTTCTTTGAGCCCATAGAAAGAATTCTTTTTAGCCCGATGAACTTAGCATGAACACCTTTTGTATCCTTGGTAAGAACATAGAAAGAATTAAACTTAATTGAGGATACATTAGCTTAGGGTTTCTTGTTCATGCATTGCTGCTCTAGGTGACCAACATGCTTGCAAGCTTTGCAATACCGGCCATTGTTCTTCACAAAACTAGTCATGTGAGGAGCAAAGGCGGCTGTTGGGTATTCTTAACATCATTACCAAAAGTAGACTTAGTTTTCTAATTCTGATAACGGCGCCAAAAATGCCAAACCTATCCCTCATGCCACTTAAGCCAAGTTGTCATCCCCAGCATGACATGAAAGACGCAGTATTGAAATATGCAATTGCTTATCTAAATAAATAATGAATGGGATCTGCAAGCGCATAGATTAATACCGATGTAGCATTTTAACCGGGAAGTATTCCAGGTATCGTTATTTATATTTTTACCACTGGGAAGGGATTAGTAACCATCAATGTTGATTATAGAATGGAATATAAGATTGAGTATCTATCATTGCATATATAATCGAGAACATTTATCTAACTCTTTCATACAGGGATAAGTGTCACATAAAGGATATATAGAGTAATGAATAGTGACAACGATAATTAATCTGATAAGCATAACTTAGCCACATAATAAATATGATAAGCACCTCAATTAGATATTCTAGCAAGTCATTAGCATGAAATTAGAACGAACTACAAGAATATTTCCTAAGTTATTCTCAACTATACAGTCTAGCATTATCATAGTTAGTGCAAGTATACTTAGCAATCATTGTAAGACAAGATTATGCCCATGCATAGTGATATTAGCAAGGAATATGAGAAACATCGTAATCACTCCCCTGTAATAATGTTGCTCTGCCAGCTCAATACACGAGAGGGGGACTATATAAGAATCAATGAAGCTGTCACTATCACGAACTACCCCACGATCTGGCATATTGGGTACAATCGCAGATAAATACGGTATAAGCACCACTCCTACACAATATCTATCATTTACCCATGGATCCGATGGATAAACGCTATACGATCCTAAACATGTATATAATTCCAATCTAACTAAGCCAATTATATAACCATGATAAACTAAGAACAATATAATCTTGAATATAAACAAGTAGTGCAAAGTCATAAGCAATATATTGAAGTAGAACAAAGTGATATTCATAATATTGAAGAATAAAGATGAACAATTAGAAGAACAATTAGAGAATTACCAAGAATCCTCTTGACAGATCCGGAAACCAATCGAAGATTGACTCCTTCTAGTTCTAATCCTATGTAGCTATGCTAATCTAGATATCTAATTGATGTGGTGGCTCTAGGCTTGATCAGAGGCTTCTTCTCCCTTGATGAATAATGAATTAGGGTTGGGAGGTGTTGACGGTCCTTAAGTACTAAAATTAATAATCAAATAAACATGGAAAAGGATCAATATGCAACAAACATCTAGAATTAGGGTTTTATCTGACAGAATTCCACGAGCTTTGGTGTTTATCTATTTCTGCAGGGGGTTATCAGAGAATATGGAGAGAAGGCCCGCATTCCATGTTTACAATGAGATAATTACATGCCGCGCAATTTTCCTCAATCTAGAAGAGTCTAGAAGCCACGGGAACGAACGAGAACACGATCGGGCTCGGGGGCAGAGCGCCCGCCCACCCCCCTTGGGCGCCCGCCCTGGCCAGGAGTTGGATGAGGACTCTGTTTCGGGACTAAACTCCACCGACCTAAAGGATCAATCTAAACCATACAATCAATGTCGGTTTGATCTGACGGCCAAAATTTACTTGAAAGGACTATAAAACCAAGGCATCTCCACCCCTGGAGGAGAGAGGAGAAGAGAAGAAATCATTATTCAGAGGTAGCCATCAAAGTTAGGGTTTAGAGCTTCTCTCCCACAGAGAATTAGAATTAGCTACTCCCTAATCCTTCAAGTTTAGAGGTTTGATTAGATAGCAATTAGAGAAGTAGAGCACTACACTCTGGATTCGGATCTTCGGTAATAAAGATTGGTATTATTCATTTCTTTCTCTAATACTTTGTTCTAATTGCATTATGTCTTTATTTATTATGCTCTTAGTTTGCTCTAGTTCTATATTTGATATAGTTATGGTTGATAATGAGTTTATGTATAAGTTTGCAAAGCGCTTAGCTCTTGACGCGAGGGAGTTAGGTGATAGATCACATGTGAGCGTCGTGCTTAGATGTTATTTATCTGCAAATGTATCCTATTGGCCGGGTCGTGTGGTAGTTCACGATAGTGACAGCTTCGTTGATTCTTATATAGTCCACCCTCCATTGATAGGACAGGCAGTATTGCGGAGTAAGTCTTGCGATGTTCTGATTTACTTTAGCAATGTTCCTTATACATGAATGAAGAGTCTTTTATGCTATATATGATCTTGTAGATAACTAGAGTAGATTATGACTTAGTAGATAGTAGATAACTTAGAATCCATTCTCTAGCTAATCCGACATCACCTACATATATGAGGAGTAGTCTATTTTCTAATCGCTGTGTTATTTACCCTTGAACTTATAATTCATTATTATTATCTTTATGGTTTACCCCCTGCCAAAGTAAGTGACTGTGTGATGAGTTTCTCATTAGTAATCATGTTCTTACAAGTTTATCTCTAGTCTATGCCTTGATGGTTTTTGCCCTTATCTTTCTCTTAAGCAAAATTATAAATAACGATACCTGGAATACTTATCCTGGTGAAATGCTACAATGAGGTGTTTTATCTGTGCGCTTGCGGATAGAATAGATTATTTTCTAGAGAGCCTCCATATTTATAAATACCTTTGTACACTCTGGCACCATGCTGGGGATGACAACCTAGTATCTAAGTGGTGTTAGCTAGTTTCAACAGGAGGCTCTCTCCTCTATGGGCCAGGGGGTCTAGTATTATAATCCCTCCAAGTGAATATGGGCCGTTGGATCAAACCAACATTGATTGAACGGTTATCCTTGATCCTTTAGGTCGGTGGAGCTTAATCCCGAAAGAGAGTTCTGATTGGACTCTGAAGGGGGGTGGGCGCCCTGGTCCTCAGGGCGGGCGCCTTGGGCCAGGCCCCGTTCGGCCTCCGCTTCGTTTCTGTGGCTTCTGGAGTCTTCTAGATGTAAGATAATTGCGCAGCACGTTAATATCTCTATGTAATCCCAACGTGTGGGCCTTTCTTCCGTATTTCCAGATAACCCCCTGCAGAAATAGACAAATACAAAAACTTGTGGAATTCTATCAGATAAAACCCTAAGCATGGATGTCGATTTCATTTGGATCCTTTTCTTTGTTTATTTGATAATTAAATTTGATACTTAAGGACCGTCAACAAATCCCCCAAGCTTACCTCTTGCTCGTCCCTGAGCAAGGATAGACTCAGTGATGGATCATAAGTTGTTGCAATATCTTTAAAAAATTGACGGTACATATGCTTTTAAATGAGGTCTCATCTTTGAGTTAGAGTAAACTGTCAAGACTTAATACTTACTTACTTTACCTTTCATCATGGGACTTGTAACCGTCACTTCTGTCTTGAGTAGTTAAAAGATAGAACGGTCTAGTCAAGTGCCATGTCTCTTATTCTTGATCAGCTATAGCTCTGGAGTTTTTGCAGATTTTCAAATAAAACTCAGAGATTCCTTGTGTGACTCTCTTAGATATCTCTTTTGTAGTATTTCTGGATCCTTACCAAGGCAGTAATGGTATATGCCTTCTCTCAAAATATGTGGTATTTGTGGTATAAGGCACAGTGACATTGCCTTCTCTCTCATCCTACTCTAATAAGGCTTTTGATATCTGGAGCTCATAGGTGGGAGATAAAGTATACATACTCACAAGACATTTATTGTATAGTCAAACCATGGATCCAAAGAAACAAATCAATAAGCCAAATCAAGATGTGCATGTGTGGCGAATGGTATATGGTGATGATGGTGATAACAATAGTGAAATTCTAATTCTACTTTTGCTCTTTGAGGGGATACATACCTTCCTTGCTCTTTGAAACTTTGTGAGGAGAATGAGATGCTCTCTCTTTTTCTTTTTCTTTTCTCTCAGGTGGGTATTCTGTACCCCTAATTCTACTGTCGGACACTTGTCCATTTTTACCTCACGTCTCACTTTTTCTTTTCTTTCGAGGTTCCGGGCACTTGCCCCTTTTTTTTTCCTCGTATCTTCTCCTTTTTTTAAAGAGCACTCATCTCATGAGATAATGTAGCAAGTGGTAGTAACCAAGATAACTTGAGCATTTATTTCACAGGGGAAAAATAGAAATGTTTTTGCTATTCTCTCCGGATTAGGAGTAGAATATTTTTGGGTGGTTCTGGAGATGGAAATGGGTGGATATATGTGGATGCGTACTTCCGAAGTAGAAGCAGCATGTGTGAGTGGACGTGCAAGTGAATCTTGATTTAACCACATGACAAGCTCCTAAGGGTCTACACAGCTTGACCACACTCAATGCTCATAAGTAGTAAAAAGTAAATGTGTGGCTCAAAGTCTAGCAAGCATGTATATATGGCTGTGGTAGGAATTTAAACTCTCATCATACAGGAACTCATCATGTGTTATTTTAAAGATTTTCAAAGATAAAATTCTCCAGAATTCTAGCGTCTCTAAGACGAGATAAATAGCAGCTCAACCTTCACATATCGTATCCGTTAACCACTTAGACTTCAGATCAAGTTTTCTTCCCACAAGTTTAGGTTTAGAGCAAGCTTTAAATTATAACAGTTATGTCTAAACTTGAGAGAAAACTAAAATTTTAAAAATTAGGCAGAGCAACTATTCATCATATCCATGCTAGAGTTTCATTATTTAAGATTCAGTTTAGCATAGCCACTTTCTTTATTACTAAGCAAAAGATATATATATATATATGCATAAAATCTTTATTTGCTTTCCCATAGTTATGTATTTTAACTAGGTAGCGTGCCCGTGCGTTGCTACGGGATAGCTAACATTTTTTATTAAAAATACACGTATCGGACAATAAGATAATAATATTATAATAAAACTTAAATACCAGCTATAAAGTGATATTTATCTTAAAGAAGCAAAGTTTCTAAAACTAAAACATAGTCACAGAGAGCACGATGTTATAAGCTCACAAATTCTACTTTATAGACATTTCCGTGATACGACCAAGATAATGTTTAATATCGGCAGGAAGAAATCTTCGATATCCATTTTCTTTGTGCGCTAGTAAATCCACAAATAAGTTCCGCCGCATCTCCATACCATCCTGTCACAGATTTAAGTATATATATATAGTGTCGCATGGATAATACTACGTTTTTATGAAAAAACTTTTATAAAAACTGAGACAAAGTGTTATACTCACGGTATAAATGTGTGTGGCTTGTGGTCTATTCCATGCAGACATATACTGTAGGATGAGAAATCCACTTAAGTACATGTGTCAAGATTCACGATCAGCAATATATAGAAATAGTTAAACCATATGTATTTGTTATTGTAAGCGACGGTGATTTTGAGTTATTTATCCATCTATGTCCTCTGCAATGTTTTCTGCCCGTTTAAATTTCCATTTGAAAACATCCTCATCCCATCCAGGAATATGTTTATTTACTGCGGCCGTGTAGTTGTAGCTAAATCCAAGAGTGTATTTGGCATACATAAGCGCTGGTGTGTCTTTACACCACTCTTCAATAGGTTTAGGGTCAATCATAATAAGCATTTTTTCTTGCTGATCGAAAACATAAAGCATATATTTTCGAAAGGATAGCCATGGCAAAAGAAACTGCAAACACACTAACGATTAGAATAGTCTATAGGAAACAATCAATAAAATGCTGAGTAAAGGGCTTACGTAGTTATAATGGTTTGCACATAGATAATTTTTCCGCACACAGATAATTTTTTAATTAATCTAGACTTAGCTTTATATTAATTATTTGCTTATTCTTAGTCTTAAACAATGCAATAATTAAAAACGTAAATTGATTGGTATTTGCACCACAAAAGAAAAAAATATTTGACTCATTTAGTTTTGGCCTGCGGGAGCACAAATCTTAGTCACGCAGGCCATCTGGGCATAACCAGGTCGTAGGCCGTTCACTCCTCCCCCGCTGGCCCAGCTGAAGCCACCAGAAATTTGTGGCCGTCCGATCCGATCCTATGGTCTGCCTTCTTCTCCGGACGATCAAAAACAGCGTTGTGGTCGTATCCCCAAACCCTAGCCTCATTCTCACCCGACGCACACACAGCAAACAGCCGCCGCTCTTCATGGCCCCAACGCCGGTGCCGTAGCATGCGCCACGGAGAAGGTGAGGGCGCTGCTGCACCACCCTCGCCGGTGTTCACGCGCAGCGAGCACCCTGGGCAGTGTGCGCGCACAGTTGTAACACCCTAAATTTTGTTCTTTTAGAAATAGATGAAAAATAATTTAATTTTGAATTGTTGTGCTCATAAAACATAGGGGAATAATATTTTTCAGTAAATTAAAACTTATCATAGGGTTTAGTAACATGTATGTGCACTCATGCTGGAGCATTTATATTTTTGTACTGTGTAACTTTGAGTAAAGTTCAAAAGTATTTCAAAACTGATTTTTTTAAAAGGGACTTGAAATGGCTTTGGAATAAAAGAAAGGAAAATAGAAAAAAAAAAAAAACAACAAAACCTTTCTCCTCTTCCCCCACTCATTCTGGCCCGAAGGCCCAGCACTTCCCTTTCTCCCCTCGCGCGGCCCAGCTCGCGGCGCGGCCCAGTGTCGCCCCAGCCCAACCGCGCCTCCCTTCCCCTCTTCTCTCTCTGACCAGCGGGCCCCATTCTTTCCCTCGCTGACGGGTAGGACCCACCGGGCAGCGCCCGTCTTCTTCCTCCCAACCGTATGGAGACCGGACTCTCCCCAGGAAAGGAATCCGTCCCGGTGATCCGATTCCCTCCCGTTTCGGCTTGTTCCCCACGTCTATGCTCCTATAAAGCTTCAAGACCCTTCCCCGACCCCCTTTTTCCCATCCCCGTAGACGCAGTTGCCCTAGCCCGCGTTTTGGATCTCGCCGAGGAGCATCACTCGCCCGCCGCCGTGGCCTTCACCCTCGGTTGCGCCAAGGTCGTCAACAATCGTGTGCCGAGCTCCGCAACGACTTGACGAAGGTGCTGAGACCATCCTCTTAACCTCTACCGCGCTATAGCGTTCTCACCACGCTGCCGAACGTGTACAGGGTGTCGTCGTCCGCCGCTCCCCGTGGTCGGCCCTCTCCAAGCCCTTCTAGCCGGTGTTTCTGTCCCAGGTGAGTTAGCACGAAGCTCCGCTTTGACCCCATGCCCTCGGTTGGTTGAATGGTGCTCGGAGTCGCCCAAACCGTGAACTCCGGCGAGGCCTCCAATGGCGCCGCCGTGGAGGAGCCTGCTCCGGCGAGGAGGCCGGCCAACTCTTCCCCACACGCGATCTTAACCGTCCTTTCGAGATCTGATGGCCGAAATTAAAACATACCGTTTCGGCTGTGAAATTGGTTAAAGAGTCCCTGAAAGTTTTATGAATCAAACCCGCAGTCCTTCACGCGTTTGGCAAAATACGCTTTGCTGTTTTGAAAACGTAAAGCAACTCGGTTTAATACGAAATACGTTTTCTGAATTTACAAGTTTGCCACTGAAACTGTTTTGGTCATAAAATGCTCATTTTAACTCCGTTTTTGTCCATCCAAATTGCGTTAGGTTCGTATTTACGAGCTCTACATGTTAAAACTATTTATTCTCTGTTTTGAAACTTTTTAATTTCCTGGTTCTATTTAATTAATTATTTCTCTATAGGAAACCTTAGACAATTCATATCTTTCACATTTTAACTCCATTTTTCGTGATCTTTACGTCTGTGAGATCGTAGCGATGTGTAAAATCATTTTACAGACTCTCTATACTGTTTTTATATGATTGGTGTACTGTTCTAATTGTAGTCTTGTTTGCTTCGTGTATGTTTTCTTCGATTGTTTGTGTGATCGATGATCGAGATTAGACGATAAGCAATTCGTGGTGAACAAGAGCGCTTCAGTGATCAAGATCAGCAGGATCAGCAAGAGCATTTGGATCAAGGCAAGTATAGCATTTGGATTTTATTTCTGTGACCATGATCCTGTGACTAGATTAATGTTAAGTAATAAATGATAAAAATGACTTTTTAGCCACTTGATGATTTATCTGTAAGTGATAACCGGGACAACAGTGCAACCATGAGGGCTATAATGGCTCTGGCTTTAGTTAAGTATGAGTAACTTTTCTAGCTCGTTAGCGGTTACCCGTTGTGGCGCGATTGGGGAATAGCAGACCGTGGATTCCTGCGGGTGAATCACATGGACTGACTAATGAAACCAAGCGGCCCTAACTTGTTAGACGAACCTTTGAAAGACTTCATAGTGATCCCTGCCGACCTCCCTAGGAAGGGGGTTAAGAGACTAGCTACCTCGGGCGAAAGGGTAAATCATGACTCATGGGTAAAGATGTGCAACCTCTGCAGAGGGTTAAAAACTAGTATACTAGCCGAGCTCACGGTCAGGAGCGGCCTTGGGGATTCTTGCTGCGACGATAATGATTCCTATGTGTTAAATATGCTCATTATTTATTATTTAATGCTTTACATTATTTATGTCATATTGATCATGAGATTGTGAGAGCTATACAATCTAGCTGCTATATTTGTGGAGTTCGACATGGACTCACTCTTGCTATTTCCCCCAAACCTCAGGAGAAGTTTAGGCTTGTGATCAACCAGTCAGTTGGATCCTGTAGAGTGAAGTTAATACCCGAAGTTGGAGTTGCGTATCCGCTGTTTGATACTAAAGGTTATCTCTCTTATACTATGCACGTTATATAATTTATGCATTGTCTTTTGATATTACCCCTTATTTGTAGCTATATGTGAGATTTGACTACTAAAACTCATATATAGTGTATATCTGGTTTTGTCCTTAAAATCGGGTATTACAAAGTGGTATCAGAGCAATGCTGACTGTAGGACGCAAGCCTAGTTAGAACTGGACGTTTTGGCATGCTTCTATCTTTGCTTACTTCTTGCTTTTCGCCTTGACCTTGATAGTTGCTAAAAGTTATGCTTACCTCTTGCCTAGTTCTTTTATAAAATCTTGTCTCTATTCTAAATCCTCTCTCTTTGTCTCTTTAGATGGATCATAACGAGGAGACCTTTGACAAGAAGGAACGAAAGCACCCAGATTTTCCAACCGTAAAAGCATTCGACATGGAGAAGCTTCTAGCCATGCAAACACAAGTAGTGGAAGGAATAACTCAGAATAAGAACTCTCAACAACGTATCTCAGGACCCGTGAGGAGACAAGTAGCAGAAGCTTGGAAAAATATGAGAAATCATGGAAGCGTTGGGAGTAATACATCAGGATATCAGGATCAATGCCACTGTTGTGAGCATTATGGTCTTCCTTGTCTTCGGAATATGTCATCTAAGAAGGAAGTTAAGACAAAACCAACCTGTGTGACTAATGAGGATAAGAAGAGGAAGGCAAAAGCACTAGAGCCGAGATTGGGAAGTGATCAACACCCAAATCCCAAGATGTCACATGTAGCTTCAAATTCTCGTCAGGAAAACTCAAACCTTGGAGATGAACAAATTCCCCAAGCTAATCCCACTGCTCATGAGGTATGCATAGATGGGTGGACAATTACTTATAGAGAGTTTCAACCTCGGAGGATCAAGCAATGTAGAAAGAAATCTAACCAGGCAAAGATAAACCATCAGAGTATGCAAGTTGATAACACACCGAACAACACTTCAGTGGAAAATAACATCACAGAGAAACCAGCTAAGAGAAGGTGTTATCACTGCCAACAAGAAGGACATTATATAAGCTCTTGTCCACAAAAGAAGCAACAGATGCATCGTGAAGATAACCACACTAAGTCTAAGATATAGGTGTCCGTGTCCCCTGGTGTAATAAAAACGCTAGTAGCGAAAGTTGAGTTTGTGTGCCTTGTGAACCTTTAATGCTTAATTGCTTGTTATTATGTTTATGTTTGATTTGGATCTTTGTAATGAGTGTAATGATTTTGTGAAGTTCTTCACAATTTCATTTAGTTTATAGAACTAAGGCATACGGAGTAATGACATAAGTAGTTGGGTTTGGTTATATCCTGTTTCTGTCTTTTGCTGATTTCTGGAGCAGTTTGCAATAATGCTGGTGTATCTAAAGGTCCGATCATGCAAAGTTTATCAAATGTTTCTGGGTACAACTAGACTTCAAGATCTTTCTCAGACCGCAAGAATCAACCTCATGGCTGTTATGGTTTGGAAGTTACAAAAATCACAACATGATACAACTATGCTGTCAAGAACCTGGACCAGTTCCGGTTGCTTACTATTTTAGACATATATAACTATAGAATTTGGAAGAGTATTCTATAGAAAAGTTGTAGATAATTTTCTATTCTTTCCAACGGTATAAGCTGGAACTTAATTGGATAGGTAGAACCTGAGATATGATATTTACAATTGGATGTTTCTGTTCTGTTTCAAAATCTGGATAGATCTGGCAATTCCTATTCTCAGCCAAGCTTAAAGACAGAATCTGGGGAAAAGTTGTATACGAAAGTTGTAAAGGATTTCATAAGCTTTTCAACAATGTAAGGATCATCCCCATATGAGTTAAGTAGCTCGAGGTATAATTTCTGGAATTTACTGCATCCTTGCTGAGATATTATCAGGAAGGACATTATGTTTGGCTGTTTTACCTGAGCCTAAATACAGAACCTAAGGACGTCTTCTACAGGAAAGTTGTAGGGAATTTCATAATCTTTCTAACGGTATAAGCTACAACTCTATTGGATTAGCAGAATGGGAGTTATACCTGTTTTTCTATGCTGGTGTTTTTCATATCGCGGGAAAATTTCAGGATACATGTTTGTTCTCTTGCACAGAAGCTCTTTGGGATGTCATAAGTTCTCAATGTTAGTTAACTTGTCTGGAAAACATGCTAGCTACCTTTCTTGTGTCCCCTAGATGACCTTTTTTTAAGGGGGGGTAGTACCTTGATATCGAGGGTGATGCATTATAAGACTAGCTTGGAGTGATAATTGTCTTCTAAGATATTCTATGGTTATGATCATCTATCCTTGCCGTGTTACTGACGTTGGTCACTTGATGACAGGGAGTGTAGTGTCCCAAGAATCCGGAGCACAATATGACACCTCTCATGGATAGGTGGGAAGATTATGATCATCTTGCCTTTGAAGAAAGATGCTATGAGTATGACAAAGCTGAGTGTTATCAAAATAATATTGAGGAGCAAGTTGACAATGAATCAAATCAAAATCCACAACGACGGAAGCGTAAAAGGAAAGCTCGTAAGAAGCCTGCTCTCGGAAATAAAGTACAGCGAAATTATATCAACGGAAGACTGAACAATGTGGATATGCATAACATTCAAGGAGCCACCAAAGTGGTGGGAGGCTATATTCAAGTGGACTCAGTACTAGTTTTTGCTCTGTTTGACCGAAGTGCTTCACATTCTTTCATATCCGCCGACTTGGTAAAGACAATCGAACGGGTGAAGTGTCCGACGAGAAAGCCTTTGTTAGTTCAAACCCCAATGGGAGAAATACAGGCAGATCAGGTTTGCTCAAATATCAATCTTGTCATAAAGAAGGAAAACTTCACTGTAAACCTCATTGTGCTAGAATCACTCAATATTCCTTTGGTTCTTGGCAATGGATGGTTATGTGCACACAAGGCAGTGATCTATGCTACCCAGTGGAAAATATTCTTAACTGCACCATCAGGGAAAAGAATTGAGTATCAAGGTGGTCCACTCCTACCTGAGGAGGCATACCCATGCTAAGTTATCATGTCGTTGAGTTGTATAAGTCAAAAAGTTGGTAGACAAGATGGATTTTAATCAGCTATGAATAATAGACATTTTATGGAAGTTTTGTTTACAAGTTGTGATCCCCGAGACATAAGTGATTACATTGGAATACAAGTTGTGAAGTTGAATTAGATATCAAGATCTTGTTCTTGTTTCTCTTTTGGAATCCGTGTCTCTTCCGAATCTCGAGGACGAGATTCATTTTAAGGGGGGTAGATTTGTAACACCCTAAATTTTGTTCTTTTAGAAATAGATGAAAAATAATTTAATTTTGAATTGTTGTGCTCATAAAACATAGGGGAATAATATTTTTCAGTAAATTAAAACTTATCATAGGGTTTAGTAACATGTATGTGCACTCATGCTGGAGCATTTATATTTTTGTACTGTGTAACTTTGAGTAAAGTTCAAAAGTATTTCAAAACTGATTTTTTTAAAAGGGACTTGAAATGGCTTTGGAATAAAAGAAAGGAAAATAGAAAAAAAAAAAAAAAAAACAACAAAACCTTTCTCCTCTTCCCCCACTCATTCTGGCCCGAAGGCCCAGCACTTCCCTTTCTCCCCTCGCGCGGCCCAGCTCGCGGCGCGGCCCAGTGTCGCCCCAGCCCAACCGCGCCTCCCTTCCCCTCTTCTCTCTCTGACCAGCGGGCCCCATTCTTTCCCTCGCTGACGGGTAGGACCCACCGGGCAGCGCCCGTCTTCTTCCTCCCAACCGTATGGAGACCGGACTCTCCCCAGGAAAGGAATCCGTCCCGGTGATCCGATTCCCTCCCGTTTCGGCTTGTTCCCCACGTCTATGCTCCTATAAAGCTTCAAGACCCTTCCCCGACCCCCTTTTTCCCATCCCCGTAGACGCAGTTGCCCTAGCCCGCGTTTTGGATCTCGCCGAGGAGCATCACTCGCCCGCCGCCGTGGCCTTCACCCTCGGTTGCGCCAAGGTCGTCAACAATCGTGTGCCGAGCTCCGCAACGACTTGACGAAGGTGCTGAGACCATCCTCTTAACCTCTACCGCGCTATAGCGTTCTCACCACGCTGCCGAACGTGTACAGGGTGTCGTCGTCCGCCGCTCCCCGTGGTCGGCCCTCTCCAAGCCCTTCTAGCCGGTGTTTCTGTCCCAGGTGAGTTAGCACGAAGCTCCGCTTTGACCCCATGCCCTCGGTTGGTTGAATGGTGCTCGGAGTCGCCCAAACCGTGAACTCCGGCGAGGCCTCCAATGGCGCCGCCGTGGAGGAGCCTGCTCCGGCGAGGAGGCCGGCCAACTCTTCCCCACACGCGATCTTAACCGTCCTTTCGAGATCTGATGGCCGAAATTAAAACATACCGTTTCGGCTGTGAAATTGGTTAAAGAGTCCCTGAAAGTTTTATGAATCAAACCCGCAGTCCTTCACGCGTTTGGCAAAATACGCTTTGCTGTTTTGAAAACGTAAAGCAACTCGGTTTAATACGAAATACGTTTTCTGAATTTACAAGTTTGCCACTGAAACTGTTTTGGTCATAAAATGCTCATTTTAACTCCGTTTTTGTCCATCCAAATTGCGTTAGGTTCGTATTTACGAGCTCTACATGTTAAAACTATTTATTCTCTGTTTTGAAACTTTTTAATTTCCTGGTTCTATTTAATTAATTATTTCTCTATAGGAAACCTTAGACAATTCATATCTTTCACATTTTAACTCCATTTTTCGTGATCTTTACGTCTGTGAGATCGTAGCGATGTGTAAAATCATTTTACAGACTCTCTATACTGTTTTTATATGATTGGTGTACTGTTCTAATTGTAGTCTTGTTTGCTTCGTGTATGTTTTCTTCGATTGTTTGTGTGATCGATGATCGAGATTAGACGATAAGCAATTCGTGGTGAACAAGAGCGCTTCAGTGATCAAGATCAGCAGGATCAGCAAGAGCATTTGGATCAAGGCAAGTATAGCATTTGGATTTTATTTCTGTGACCATGATCCTGTGACTAGATTAATGTTAAGTAATAAATGATAAAAATGACTTTTTAGCCACTTGATGATTTATCTGTAAGTGATAACCGGGACAACAGTGCAACCATGAGGGCTATAATGGCTCTGGCTTTAGTTAAGTATGAGTAACTTTTCTAGCTCGTTAGCGGTTACCCGTTGTGGCGCAATTGGGGAATAGCAGACCGTGGATTCCTGCGGGTGAATCACACGGACTGACTAATGAAACCAAGCGGCCCTAACTTGTTAGACGAACCTTTGAAAGACTTCATAGTGATCCCTGCCGACCTCCCTAGGAAGGGGGTTAAGAGACTAGCTACCTCGGGCGAAAGGGTAAATCATGACTCATGGGTAAAGATGTGCAACCTCTGCAGAGGGTTAAAAACTAGTATACTAGCCGAGCTCACGGTCAGGAGCGGCCTTGGGGATTCTTGCTGCGACGATAATGATTCCTATGTGTTAAATATGCTCATTATTTATTATTTAATGCTTTACATTATTTATGTCACATTGATCATGAGATTGTGAGAGCTATACAATCTAGCTGCTATATTTGTGGAGTTCGACATGGACTCACTCTTGCTATTTCCCCCAAACCTCAGGAGAAGTTTAGGCTTGTGATCAACCAGTCAGTTGGATCCTGTAGAGTGAAGTTAATACCCGAAGTTGGAGTTGCGTATCCGCTGTTTGATACTAAAGGTTATCTCTCTTATACTATGCACGTTATATAATTTATGCATTGTCTTTTGATATTACCCCTTATTTGTAGCTATATGTGAGATTTGACTACTAAAACTCATATATAGTGTATATCTGGTTTTGTCCTTAAAATCGGGTATTACAACAGTCAATACTGCACTTGACCGCATCTAGTGGAAACACGGAGGAGGATTCGGGAGGGGGCGCCGAGGAGGATTCGTCGAGGAGGCGGGCGCCGAGGAGGATTCGGGAGCGGGACGCCGAGGAGGATTTGGGAGCGGGCTCTGCGTGGAGGAGGATCTGGGAGGGGGCGACGAGGAGAATTCGTCGAGGAGGCGGGCGCTTTCCTTTTTTTGTGCAGAAGAGAGAGTCGGGCGGTGCGGAAGAGAGAGCCGGGTGGAGGCGGGCACTTTACATTTTTTGTGCGGAAGGGCGGAACGCGCGTCGCAGGAGGCAGGACGAAAACGCGATGGACGAATGTCGCACCAAAAGGTTGTCCATCTTTTAGTCTTTTTAGTTGTAGGAGATATAGTATAAGTATAAAGATAGATAGAAATACTTAGCGAGATAAATGGGGGTGCTCTCCCCCAAGCTGAATTTTGACGTAATTTCTTCTGATGTAGCTAGCAGGTGGCAGAGGTGTATTTGAAAGTCGACAGTATCTTGACAGCAATTAGATTGTCCTCCGTCTACTAGTCTTCTTGATTCTTGAATTCTGTGGAGCTCAAATAGACAACAAAGCTTTGTGGAACTGATTAAGTGTTAGCATGAATATCTAGCCTTTATCATGTTGAGACTCCTAAATAAATATTACTCCCTATTTTTATGTTTTCGTTTTATAAAGCAGAAAAGAAATATTTATTTTATTTTATGCCACCACAATGAATGTACTTATGGGTTTTATGCCACTCGTATAAAGGCTTACTATTTTTTAACATTTTTATTTTCATTTAGGATAGTATTAACATAATTAACTAAGTAAACTGTTTGAAATAATTGAAAGGGAAAAGATAACTACCAAGTTTACCTCTTGGCAAGGCGTTCGGTTTTTTTATGTCCTCCGACCGGGACTCTCCATTTTCTCAATTGTCCTGGGATTCGTTGGGTGGCGTAGTCGGTACTTTCGGCGGTGCCTCCTCTTCAAGTATAGTTATCTTCTCTTTCCATACCTGACTCGGTGCTACGGTCTCCTCTGAAAAATTCTGTTTAAACTGTATGTCTTCTGACCTTATCACTTCTCCTTCATAGTCTGCCCATCGTCCTTGATGATTTCCCTCCTCTGGTTGCGGTTGCGTCGTCTTCTTACCTGCTTAGAGTCTTCAACGATATAGTTAGGGTTAGTAGAATAGCGGCGTACCTTCTCTAGTTCCAATGTAGATAATTGCTTTAACGGTGCTGAGGAACGGTCTTCCAAGGATGATGGGTGGATCGTATTCGTCTTCTCCCATGTCAATAACCTAAAAGTCTGTGTAGACAAAATGATCGTCTATTTTGACAGGGACATCAGTTACTATTCCTTTAACTTCTCGAATTGTCTGATCTGCCATCTGGAGCTGAATGTATGTTGGTTTCAGGGGCATGGTTCCGAACAAGAGCCGATAAGTGTCTGCGGCCATTATGTTGACGCCGATCCGGTGTCGCAAGTCGTCTTGTAGAAGTTATATCCATTTATGGAGGAATAGATGCTTGGCATTCCTGGGTCGTCCTTCTTGGTCAGAAACGGTGACTTAAGTCGATGATCTTGACCTCCATGAACTGTAATGACCATCTTAGCTGACTCGGTCCACACTTGCTTGTTCCTATTCTTCCTGTTGGTCCTCTTCCTTGGTTCATGTTGAGATTGCTCTGGGATTTGTGTAGTCTTGATCTTGAATGAAAACGTCTCCTTCCTCCCTTTGATGTAGAAACTAATCTTGGCAGCACTAGCGTAGATGATAGCTCCCGAGGTATTCAAGAATGGCCTCCCTAAGATGATGGGTGCCCTCTCATCATTACTAGTCTCTATCACCATGAAGTCTGCTGGGGCATACAAGGTACCAACTCGGACACAGAGGTTCTTCAATATTCCTTTTGGAAAACTTATTGTCTGATCTGCAAACTGCAAACACATGGATGTTTCTGATAAAGGATATGTAAAGAATGTTTCATAGAGTACCCTAGGCATAATGTTGATGCTAGAGCCAAAGTCGCAGAGTGCTTCTGGGAAGTCCACCATGCCGATGGAGATCGGGATGACGGGGCGTCCTGGATCGCCTCTCTTGACCGACAGAAGGTCAGTAGTAACCTCAGTGACGGGGTTACTCCAGTTACCTGCATCAAACATGTCTTGATAATTACTTGACTAGTTAGGCCTCTGTTGATTCCAACCTTGATTTTGTTGAGGACGGTTGTAGTAGTTGTTGTTGTTATTGTTGATGTAGTTCACATCCTCAAGCATCTCAGGCAGTGATTGCCTGAGTGTCTAGTGTCTCCACACTCCTCACAAGTCATGTGAGAGTCGTAGATGTGCATAACTTCTTTCTTGTCTCCAGCTCTATCTTCGAGCTTCTTCAGGAGCAGGTCTAGCTTTGCAGACAGCATGTCTACCTCCTTGTGCTGATGCATACCTCCACCTCTCTTGCGTGTCTGGGTCCTTTCTTCATTCTAGCCTTGGTTGGACGCCATCTTCTCCACAAGAGCTGTGGCTTGTGATATGGTAAGTGATAGGAATGCTCCTCCAGCTGCAGCATCCATGGTTTCTCGGGCACTGTTGCTGAGCCCATGATAAAACGTCTGCATCAATAGCCAACTCTCCATTCCATGAAGGGGATATTCTAGGATGTAGTCTTGGAAGCGCTCCCATGCTTCTGGAACAGATTTATCATGTTGTTGCTGAAAACATGTAATTTTTCCACGGAGAGCATTGGTCTTGCCCATGAGAAAGAACTTAGCCAGAAAGTTCGTGGAGCAGAGTGCCCACGTAGTATTCTTCTCCTTTGTAGCGTAGAACCACTGCTTCGCTCTTCCTAACAGTGAGAATGGGAAGAGGCGAAGTAGTATAGCATCTCTGAGGACTCCTGATATGGTGAATGTGCTGCAAATCTCTAGAAAGTATTGGAGATGAGCACTAGCATCTTCGTGTGCCTTCCCACAGAACTGGTTGGATTGCACCATGTTGATAAGTCCAGGCTTGAGCTCAAAGTTGCCATCGATCTCTGCAGCAGGTCCAGTGCGGATGTTGTCCGTAGTGGGAGCTGAGAACTCACGGATCGATTTGTTCGCCATGGCTTCGAATTCGGAAGACAAGTTCCGGTGATCTTCTTGATTGGATGAAGCTTCTTGCTGAAGTGTTGATGATCTCTTGTTGAGCTTGGCTCTAGTTTTTCTGAATAACGCTTCGAGATTGTCAACAAAATTTCCTGGAAGATGTCTTCTATTCATACATTACCCTGCATAATATAAAATAGAAAAATATCAGGGTAAAACTGTATGAGAGAATTGATAAGCTCAATCATATTAGTGATGCGAATGATAACTCAAAATTCTATATTCATTCCTGATTAGTAATCAACCTTCCCCGGCAACGGCGCCAAAAATGCTTGTTGGGTATTCTTAACGTCATTACCAAAAGTAGACATAGTTTTCTAATTCTGATAACGGCGCCAAAAATGCCAAACCTATCCCTCATGACACTTAAGCCAAGTTGTCATCCCCAGCATGACATGAAAGATGTGGTATTGAAATATGCAATTGCTTATCTAAATAAATAATGAATGGGATCTGCAAGCGCACAGATTAATACCGATGTAGCATTTTAACCGGGAAGTATTCCAGGTATCGTTATTTATATTTTTACCACTGGGAAGGGATTAGTAACCATCAATGTTGATTATAGAATGGAATATAAGATTGAGTATCTATCATTGTCTATATAATCGAGAACATTTATCTAATTCTTTAATACAGGGATAAGTGTCACAAAGGATATATAGAGTAATGAATAGTGACAACGATAATTAATGTTATAAGCATAACTTAGCCACATAATAAATATGATAAGCACCTCAATTAGATATTCTAGCAAATCATTAGCATGGAATTAGAACAAACTACAAGAATATTTGTAAGTGCAAGTATACTTAGCAATCATTGTAAGACAAGATTTCGCCCATGCATAGTGATATTAGCAAGGAATATGAGAAACATCGTAATCACTCCCCTGTAATATTGTTGCTCTGCCAGCCCAATACACGAGAGGGGGACTATATAAGAATCAATGAAGCTGTCACTATCACGAACTACCCCACGATCTGGCATATTGGGTACAATCGCAGATAAATACGGTATAAGCACCACGCCTACACAATATCTATCATTTACCCATGGATCCGATGGATAAACGCTATACAATCCTAAACATGTATATAATTCCAATCTAACTAAGCCAAGTATATAACCATGATAAACTAAGAACAATATAATCTTTGCGCGCAGATATAGATATCTCCCTTCCAAATGGCACAATGACGCGCAGCCTATACACATAGGGACAGGGGCTCGCACTATACCCAAAACGGTTCAGCCCCTCCGCCCATTCGGGTAACCTCTAACAAGATAGAAAAGGTCTTCATACTGAGCTAAAGCCAGAGCCATTATAGCCCTCATGGTTGCACTGTTGTCCCGGTGATCACTTACAGACAAGATCTCATATAGTTATTTGTCATCTTTTAACGTTCATTGCATAGCTATTAATCATCTTACAAGATCATGGATTATCTCAAGCACTAGCACATCTACACCAAATGCATATCAAGTAGGTAACAAGGAATCCAGGTAACAATCATCTATGATTTTGCTAAGGTCGACAAGGTGATAGCATGCATATGATATATATATATGTACTTAAGTGAATAGGTAACAAGGATGATCCCAAGTTATACTTGCCTTGAACACTTGCTTAATTCTCACATCATCAGCATTTGGTCATCCTCTTCTGATCTCCAGCGTCCATAAACAGTTCTTGTCTACTCATATCAAGCACCACACATAGGCAAACATACAAGCAACAAATGGAAACAACTAAGAGCAATACACCATATAAGATAAAAGAGCGTACTAATAGATAGCTAATGCTACAAGGTCACAAGAAACGCTCATAACAAAACTATCATTACACAACTACAAGCTTGATTTATTTTAATAATATAATAAAACCATACGAACGACATTAATTTAGATTAGTTAACTCTATTTTAATTTTAAAAGCCGATTTAGAACTAATTATATTTTGTTTATTATGATTGAAATTATAAATCTAAGTCGCTTTTAATTTAAAAGGACATTAACTAATCATTAATCAAATTAACTAGATTCATAAACACGGGACATGGAAGATAACGTAGTTAACATGTCACTTATGTCACAATGATTGTAAAGCAACAAAAACAAAATTATAATTCTACATCGCTTTTAATTATAAAATTGCATATGATAATTAATTTAATAATTAATTATACATAAAAACATGTGAGAAGAAAAACATTGGTACTACTGTGTAGAGCACGATGACATGAATCTAATGCAACCGGAACCACTCAAATCGGGCGTAAAACAAATAAACGACGGAGATTACCATCCAGTGGCGAAATCGTGAATACGGTCATCTTCTTTCTGATCCATCTACGTACAGAATATGGCCACCATGAGAGCTCTGGTCACGTGGCTTCTTGCAGCGGGGAAAAGAGGCTCGGCATCCAGCAGCAAGAGGGGTCGTCGGTGGCTTTCAACACCGGCCGAGCTGCACATACACCAGGAGCTCCGGTCTGCTGTTGCCTTCAACGACTGCTTCGATCTTTCTTGGACGGACTGCTCACATGGCCATGGCCGACTGCTGTCCTGCTTAAACCTTCGATCGTGGCCGGGCTCGAGCGAGATGAGATGGCGCCGCCTGCAGGGTAGACTGGTGCTTCCGGCTTGTGCGGCTAGAAGAAAACGATGCCGACACACGTAGCATGGACTGTCAGATCTCATGCATATGGGCAACGCGGCCATACTCGTTGGGCAGTATACGGCGGCGGTGGCGTTTTGACAGGAGCTAGGGCATGATGCCTTGATTTGCACTAAAGAAAATAACCTACACGATAGTTTGATATAAATAGGGAGTCCTGGTCCGATTGATTCAGAATCCAACTTGATCAGGCGCCGTTTGGTGCAGCAGCATACGGAAGATTGGGAACTTTTTTTCCGGGCTGAGATAGATTAGGATTAAGATTACATATTTTTAGAAGATTTAACTTCGTGACTAAAAATAATTCTGGAAATTCTAGAGTTACTATTTGAACCACGAGAAATATTCTAAAAGCTCCTAAAATTCTAGAAAAAAGTGGAAAAATTCCCGAGAAGCTTTAATAGTTCGGTTGATGGAAGATGAACTCAAAGGAATGATTTAGAGTAGAAGAATAGGATCCGGAGCAACTCCATATGAAAAGATTAAGACTGAGAACGTAGGGATTTGATTGATGACAGACACATCGCAGAAAGATAAACGACTTACTAAACGCACTCTAAAACTTTACCCACTCAAAACATAGAGTCAAGCAACAAGCAAATATCACATCACATCACAAAAACCCGTCAAATTAAATTAGAAAAATTTATAGATTTAAATATTTCCTATAACTAATTGATGCTATTTTCAACTAACTTTGGAAATTTTATCAATTATCAAAACATTTATTTTAATTAGTATTTTCTATACACAACCCAAAATTAAAAATTTTGGGGTGTGACACCAGGGGGTCTGGTTTTATAGTCCCTCCAAGTGAATATGGGCCGTTAGATCAAACCGACATTGATTGAACGGTTATCCTTGATCCTTTAGGTCGGTGGAGCTTAATCTCGAAAGAGAGTTCTGATTGGACTCTGAAGTGGGGCGGGCGCCCTGGTCCTCAGGGCGGGCGCCCTGGGCCAGGCCCTGTTCGGCCTCCGCTTCGTTCCCGTGGCTTCTGGAGTCTTCTAGATGTAAGATAATTGCGCAGCACATTAATATCTCTATGTAATCCCGATGTGTGGGCCTTTCTTCCGTATTTCCTGATAACCCCATGCAGAAATAGACAAACACAAAAACTCGTGGAATTCTGTCAGATAAAACCCTAAGTCTGGATGTCGATTTCATTTGGATACTTTTCTTTGTTTATTTGATAATTAAATTTGATACTTAAGGACCGTCAACAGCGGCCTTGCCTTTCTTGGGGTTATAGCCTAATCCCTCTTTGTAGAGAGAAGCTCTTTGGCTACCCAAGCACATAAGCAAGCGGTCCTCACCACCATAAGCCTTGGCTAAGGTGTGATTGAGCTCTTTCACTTCCTTCTTGAGAATTTCATTCTCAACTTTTAGTGTGGTATCACATGTGAAACCATCACTACTAGATGAGGATGATGTAGATGTGCTACATGAAGGGTTAGTAGAAGCAATAACAATAGGCTTACTCAAGATATCACATGTTATGCCTATGTTGCAAGTTTTAACTTTTTCAACTTTAGTTGGCATGGACTCACATTTGTCAACTAGAGTGGAATAAGCTTCTTCAAGCTTAGTGTGAGCCTTTTGAAGCTTCTTATGGTCTTCCATTAGACTATCATAAGATGCTCTAAGCTCATCAAGTTCTTGATCAAGGGTTTTCTTATCCTTAAGCAAGGCCTTGCATTCCTTTCTAGATTTTTTAAAATGTTGTGTGCAATCCTCTAGCATAGTGATTAGTTCATCTTTAGTTGGTTCATCATCATCACTATCACTATCATGGTCACTCTCATCATCGGATGATACCTTAGTGGCCTTAGCCACGAAGCATGATGGAGTGTCGAATATGGAGCTCTTCTCTTGAATAGCAATGCTAGCATGCCCCTTCTTCTTGGTGCTCTCATCATCACTTGAGGAGTCATCACTATCCCAAGTTGCAACATGAGCATCACCCTTCTTTTTGTTTGAGTCTTCCTTCTTTTCTTGCTTCTTCTTTTGCTTCTTTCTTTCCTTCTTGATAGCATCTTCATCATCACTATCATATGGACATTTGGCGATGAGATGATCCTTGCTATGGCATCTAAAGCATCTCATGGAATGGTCATTCTTCTTAGAGAAGCTCTTCTTCCTTCTTGCCCGATAGCCCTTCTTCTTCATAAACTTGCCAAATCTTTTGACATGAAGTGCCATCTCCTCATCTTCATCACTATCACAAGAGCTTGCTTCTTCTTCACTTGATGATTCTATCTTGGCTTTGCCCTTGGATGAGGAGGCCTTGAATGCTACACTTTTATTCTTCTCATCATCCTTCTTCTCACTATCCTTCTTCTTCTTCTTGATCAACTCATCCTTCTCATCATCTTCTCTATAATCATCATCGGTCATCACTTCTTGAAACACTTGTTGGGGAGTTGATTCACTAAGTGTTGTCTTCACTAGTACGTTGATCAATGTGTCAAATCTCTTGGGCAAGCTTCTCAAGAACTTCATAGAGAGATGACTATCCTTCACTTCTTCCCCAAGTTCCTTGAGCTCATTCACAATAACTTGCAACCGGTGAAACATCTCCGGCACACTTTCATCTTCTTGCATCTTGAAGCTTGAGAATTTTTCTTGGAGGATGTATGATTTGGTGGTCTTGGTTCCCTTGGTGCCCTCAAAAGTTTCTTCTAGCTTTGCCCATGCATCATGAGCAACCTCAATGTTCTTGATTTGCTCAAATTTCTTGTCATCAAGAGCTTCATAAAGAGCACTTATTGCAATGTCATTACATTGAAGCAAACTTTGTTTTGATGCATTCTCATTTGCAACCTCAAACTTTGTTTTGGTCACCTTCCAAACCTCTCTATTGATTGACTTAAGATGAGCGGTCATCTTGACCTTCCAATATGCATAATTTGTGCCATCAAAGAAAGGTGCCTTCTTGGTGTTGTTAATATGCAAACTTAGAGCCATTTCTTCACCGTAGGTTGTTAAGCCTCAAATAAATGGTGCCTCAGCTCCGATACCACTTGAAAGGGACAAATGGCTAGAGGGGGGTGAATTGCCTATTTAAATTTTCTACAAACTTCAACTAGACAAGTTGATTAGTAAAACAGAAGGCGAAGCTATTCTAGTACTAGCACAACTAAACTATGCAAGCCACCTACACAAGTCTAGCAAAAAAACTAAACACTAGTTACAACAAAAAAGCACAACTAGAAGCTTGCTACACTCCTAAACAAGATAGCTAAGCTAAACAAGCTACACAACTAGCAAGGTATGCACAAGTAAATCAGAGAGGAGTGATTGTTATACCGACATTGTAGAGATGAGATATATCCAATCAATCACATACACAATCACAAGAGAGACCTCGGCAAGATATGACACAAGATTTTTTACCGAGGTTCACTTGCTTCTCGGCAAGCTACTCCTTGTTGTGGCGATACACCCACTTGATGGATCGCGAGCTAATTGGCAATCCAAAGCCAAACCCTCAGTGGGTGCTGCACATCCACTCACAAGATGGGGATCCTCCAAGCCACAAGCAATCCACTAGAGTAGCCAGTTGTGATCTCCCTCGAGGAAGGCTCAAGAACCCCTCACAAATCACTTGGTGAGGCTCGAAACAATCTCCAATCACGATCAACGCCATCACTTCTCCAAGCCGTCTAGGGTGTCGGGAAACACCCAAGAGTAACAAGAAATCCGCAGCAAACTCAAAGATCAAGTGCCACTAGATGCAACTCTCAGTGCAATGCACTTGAATCTCACTCAATCTCACTAGGATTAGGAATCAAGCAAGGAGATGAGTGGAAGGAGTGTTCTCTAGCTCAAAGTATGTCTCAAGTAGTCAAATGTGCAAGTTCCAACCTCCCAAAGTTGGCCACCTTCTATTTATAAGCCCCCTCAGCAAAAGAGCCGTTGGCCACTTTCACTAGGTAGAAATCGGGGGCACCGAACGCTCAGCAGGGTACACTGGACGCTCGACCCCCTGTGTCCGGTGCTCTAGGGTTGGCTATGTGTCCTCCTTTGAATCTTGCGTGTCAAACTCTAACAGCTACCTGCGAACCTCCGGACGCGATTAAGTGAGCATCAGACGCGTCCGGTACTCACCGGACCCGTGCGCAGAGAGGATCGCAAAGACGCTCGATCACCGGACTCGGAGCATTGCGTCCGGTGCTCACCAGACTTATGCCCAGAGATGGTTGCAAAACGCCCTCACACCAGACGCACAGCACCGGACGTACCCAGAGCGTCTGGTGCTCTCAGTCAGACACCCTCTGCTTAATTCAGGCCACACCAGACGCATGAACAGGGAACACCCTGCGTCCGGTGCAATGCGTCCGGTGCTCAACCCTAATAGGGCCAAGCACTAGCAGCACACCGGACGCTCAGGCCAGCGTCCGGTGCCTCCGCACACTGCGTCCGGTGAGAAACACTACCGCAACTTCTCCAAATTTCCCACTAGCGCAATAGAAAATATACACTTAATTTTCCCAAAAGAACCGAATCCCGCCGAGCTTGAGGAACCCGAACGCCTCTCAACCCTAGGAACTCCACCTCCTTTGCAAATGTGCTAAAACCGACAAGTGTCCACCACCAAAGTGCATGTGTGTTAGCTTTTCACAAACATTTTCATCAAAGGAGTTAAGTTAGCACTTTGATCCTAATGCATATGCTCAAGATATGGACCTAGTAGCACTTGATTCGAGAGATGACCATGATTTCCCCTCTTGATAGTCGGCTATCTATCCTAAATCCGGTCAATCACTTCTCTACTCAACTTAGACCAGCAAAAGTAAAACCCTATGTTTATACCTTTGCCATGATTAGTTAATTCCTTGTTCACCACCATGATCTCTACTCCATGCTTTATCTCTTTGTGATCATGTGGCCACCTTTCCATGCCACCTTGCACCTTCATCACATGTGTTTCTACGCCTAACTCTAATCACTTAAACACAAGGCATTAGCAACTTGGTGTCATTAATTAGCAAAACCAAACTTGGGCTTTCAACCAGTCCTTTTTGTTTCTTATAAAACCCATGCCCTGTAGATATCGAATATAAATCACTAAAGGTATTTTGAAACTCTAATTCATATAGGTATGCATGTGGTTGCATGTTGGCTCACCTTTTTAACTGAACCAAGAATAGTTGATACTTCATGGGAGGAAAATGTAAGGAGTCTAGGACAAGCACCTTCCCTTTGAAGGGATAAATATAAAAAACAATCCAATGGTCACTGCATGAATAAATGAGTGGGCGACACATGTATATTGTTTACACGATAATTTGAAGTACGTATATGAAGTCAAGCTTACCTAAAGATGTATGGTGCCAATATGAAATCCCTGTACTTAGACCTCAGCATTGATCTACCAAGATAGATGGCATAATCATCATCGTATTTTCTTTGCAACTCTTTTATAGCTTCTGCAACTTCTTCTGGTGTTTTGTCCTTCTCTACCTTTGCTCTATCTTCCTTTGATATTACAAATTTGTGCATATTTTCTTGTAACTTGATAGGGCTAAGATAACCGACCATCGAGCCGATAGATAATAATGACCTATGCTCATGATCTTGCAAACTATAGACGACATCCGCATATTAGAGTTTCACAGTACATATTAATAATAAATGTGTGTGCATGAGTGATACTTACAGGCACCAGATTGTTATGAGTTGGACGTCAAGCCACCTATAGTTTAACAACAAGTGCATGTCCTCAAAGGTAACAAATGCCTTTCTTTTTTCCTTGCCAGTAGCAAACACCTCTGCTGGTATATCAACACTGATTGCATGGATGCCAGCATGCACTGCTCTCATGTAGTAGTCATGAAACCTTTTTATTGTCCATTGAATCTTATCGAGCAGCGTCCATGGGAGTATAGGCCTTCCGGGCACATAGTCATTGGGGACATTGACATAATCATCAATCATTGGCTTTCTGATATCGTTTAGGGTCAATGGTTGACTTGATGGATGTTTGACATGTACATCGCAACTCGGTGCTTCCGTTGAAGGGGGCATGACTTCTGTTGATGGGGTGGCGGCTTCCTTTTTCTTTGACGGTTCGAGCTCAAAGAGTGGTGCCATCCGCAGCTTTCCATGTCCTTCTAGAAAGAGATTTGTGCCTGCTCCTTTCCCCTTTTTTGGTTCAAAGGAAGAAATCAATTTTGGAATTAGAAATTTCTTTGCCTTCTTGGAGGCTGGTGCTGATGGGGGAGTTTGCTCATCTTCCTTCTGCTTTGGTGGTGGAGTTTGCTCATCCTCCTTCTCCCTTGTTGTGTCCTCCTGGGCTGGCGGAGTTTGCATCTCAGGCATATTCTGCTTGGCTGGACCCTTAGGCTCATTCAGCGAGGATGCCAACTCATGTCTTGGGGAGGATGGCGGTTGCTTGTAAATGTATTGGGATGCTTGAGCATGCATTGGCAATGGTGGTTATTGATATGTTTCGGCCTCTTGGGATGGTTGAGGCACTATGCTTGGAGAGGGTGGCGCTGGTGGATCAATCAACCTGATGTACTGCCTTGGCCATTGTATGAAGTTGTTGATTGCTTGTCCAAGCTTCTCTATACCCTCAGAGGTCAGGATGTCTATGAAGTCGTCTTCATATCTGCTCTCAACCATCAACACTTCCACCGTACAGTATGCATCTTGCATGTCGACAGTATTGAATCTATG
Source organism: Sorghum bicolor (assembly GCF_000003195.3). NCBI lineage: Eukaryota > Viridiplantae > Streptophyta > Magnoliopsida > Poales > Poaceae > Sorghum > Sorghum bicolor. Next base: position 22,633,537 of record NC_012879.2, read on the forward strand.
TCCTGATAGCATTACCTGTGGCCACTTGCTTTATATGCTGATTCTTAAGGCCATAGGATATGACCAAGGAGCAAGGCCAAGGTCTATTATTGACACTTACTAACACCACTTAGATACTAGGTTGTCATCCCCAGCATGGTGCCAGAGTGTACAAAGGTATTTATGAATGTAAAGGCTCTCTAGAAAATAATCTATTCTATCCGCAAGCGCACAGATAAAACACCTCATTGTAGCATTTCACCAGGAAAAGTATTCCAGGTATCGTTATTTATAATTTTTGCTTAAGAGAACAGTGAAAGTGAAAACAGGGGTAAAATCTATCAAGGCATAGACTAGAGATAAACTTGCAAGAACATAATTACTAATGAGGAACTCGTCACACAGTCACTTACTTTGGCAGGGGGTAAGCCATAATAATAATGATAATGAAATATAAGCTCATGGGTAAATAACACAGCGATTAGAAAATAGACTACTCCTCATATATGTAAGGTGACATCGGATTAGCTAGAGAATGGATTCTAAGTTATCTACTATCTACTAAGTCACAATCTACTCTAGTTATCTACAAGATCATATATAGCATAAAGGACTATTCATTCATGTATAAGGAACATTGCTAAAGTAAATCAGAACATCGTAAGACTTACTCCGCAATACAAATTCTGCCTGTCCTATCAACGGAGGGTGGACTACATAAGAATCAACGAAGCTGTTACTATCACGAACTACCACACGACCCAGCCAATAGGATATATTTGCAGGTAAATAACATATAAGCACCACGCCCACATGTGATCTACCACTTAACTCCCACGTGTCAATAGCCAAGCGCTTTGCAAACTTATACATAAACTCATTATCAATCATAACTATATCAAATATAGAACTAGAGCAAACTAAGATCATAATAAATAGAGACATAATTCAATTAGAATAAAGTAGTAGAGAAAGATATGAAATAATACCAATCTTTATTAACGAAGATCCAAATCCAGAGCGCTAGGCTTTACTTCTCTAATTCTATCTAATCAATCTTCTAAAACTTGAAGGATTAGGGAGTAGCTAATTTTAATTCTCTGTGGGAGAGAAGTTCTAAACCCTAACTTTGATGGCTTCCTCTGATAATGATTTCTCCTCTCTCCCCCTGGGGTGGAGAGGCCTTGATTATATAGTCCCCTCAAGTGAATTTGGGCCGTCGGATCAAACCGACATTGATCGCACGGTTTTCCTTGATCCTTTAGGTCGGTGGAGCATAATCCGCGAAGTTGAATGTGATTGGCCCCGAGGCAAGGGCGGGCACCCAAGGGGGGAGGGCGGGCGCCCTGCCCCCGAGCCCGTCCGGTCTCCCGTTCGTTCCCGTGGCTTCTGGACTCCTCTAGATTATGGAAAATTGCGCGGCACATAATTATCTCGTTGTAAACATGACATGTGGGCCCTCTCTCCATATTTTCTGATAACCCCCTGCAGAAATAGACAAACACCAAAGCTCGTGGAATTCTGTCAGATAAAACCCTAATTCTAGATGTTTGGTGCATATGGATCCTTTTCCATGTTTAGTTGATAGTTAAATTTAGTACTTATGGACCGCCAACAAACTCCCCCAAGCTTACCCTTTGCTCGTCCCTAAGCAAACAGCTAATCTCAAATGGATCAGGAGTTGCTTCGATGTTTTCTTTCCTGATAGGCACACATGCAGATTAGAGTGAAGTGTCATGGAGCTTAGTACCTACGCTTAAGTCTTAAGTAATTGTAAGACAAAATAATTAAGTCAAGCACTATTCCTCCTGTCTATACTTCACCTTTGTTCCGGAGTTTTGCATATGTTTTCAAAAATAAAACTCAGAGGTCCCAGTTATGATTCTCTCAAGTATCTCTATATGTGGTATTTGTGGATACTTACCAAAAATGTCACTTACCTATAGCTAATGGAATATTTAAGTGGAGCTCATAGGTGTGAAAAACAGGTCATACATATGTTGTCTAATCGAGCCGTGGATCCAAAGGAACTCAGCATATAATTAAACTAAGATGTGCATGTGTGGTGGAGTAAATGATAGTAATGGTAAAACATACTTCTCATTGCTCCTCATATTGCTATCTCTCCTCTTCTTTGATCTTTGCTTTGGGAGAACATGGGCTATCTCTTCTTTTTTCAGTTGGGTAGTAGATACCCCTAATTCTACTGTCAGACACTTGTCCATTTTTTCCACTCAGGTGGGCATCTTTGTACCCCTAATTCTACTCCGGACACTTGTCCATTTTTACCTCTCGTCTCACTCTTTTTTTTCTTTTTCAAGGTTTCGGGCACTTGCCCCTTTTTATTTCCTCGCATATTTTTGCATAACCCATGTGTCACACCCTGGCTTTTAAAATAAGACCAGAGTCGTCATATGTGTGCCCAGGAAGTCCACACATATAACAAAAGAATAGAAATATCAAAAACAATGTTATATATAGCGGAAAACATATTTATAATAACACTTACAAACATCAGAGTACGCGGAAACAGTAGCTAAACTTCTTAGGCTCCAATCTTCTCAGGGACGGTTGACTGGGGGCTCCGTACGCCAAGCACTTCCCATAAGCTTCTAGAAAACTCCATGACCTCTTTATCCTTCTTCTGAGCAGCACTTTACTACACACTGGGGGTGTGGGGGAAATAGCAAGGGTGAGTTCATGTCGAACTCAGCAAGTACAGACGGAAAGTATAATGACATGCAAGGCTTAATCAAAGGAAAAGCTGACACTGTTTAACTGCAGGTGAGCTTTTTAGTTGGTACACTTTTATTACAATTCTTTTATTAAACAACCTATTACTAGTGGTGAGTAGAATATCCCAACCCTTAATTAGATGAAAGTATATTAACAATTTTATTAATCATCATTATAATTATTACCGAGGTAGCAACCTCAGATAGTAACTCGGGGTAGCAACCCCATTAAGGTCATGGGATAGCAATCCCAATTTAGAACACAGGATAGCTATCCTGCCAACACGGAATAGCCATTCCGCCAAAGCACGAGGTAGCAACCTCAACCAAATTTCGCCTCCAAGTATCCAGTGAATCCAATTTGCTCATCAAGTGAGGGTCTGGGCCGCTCGTGACCGTGAGCACGGCTGATATATCAGTTTTACACTCTGCAGAGGTGTGCACTTTCACTCCAAGTCGTGATTCCCATTTGCCCGGGGTCGCGACTCCCCAAAACACTTCCAAGGTGAGCAGGCAGGGTCTCACTACGAGACCTTTCACAGGGTCCAACTAATAGGATGCCACACGCAAGTTTTCGCCGGGGCGCTCGACAGTCGATACCCATAGCCATGGCGTACCGAGCAGCCGCTAACTTAATATTCATTACCCAAGTTACTTCCTCACGCCTACCCGGAAAGTAACACCCTACTAGTGGAGGTCCTGCTAATTAGTCAAGCCAGAGCCATATAGCTTGGAGCTGCACTGTAAGTCCCAGGGGGCCGCTCCCTGACTAAGTCCTTACGGAGAGCAGAGACGGGTACGCCCGGCAAACCGGACCACCAACAGTACCCGCTCCCCCTTTCCTCAACCAAAACACGATGCTCGCAAGCACCGCAACATCTCCATCACCGAAGTGACCATTGTTCACCATTTAATCATTAATCATCATTGAAGAATTTATTAAGCAAGATCATTATTTTTATTATAGATTAGATGAGTAGAGCAACTAAGCATATCTACTGTTCACTATACTACCCATGTATAACCCAGGCATACAAGGAATATAGTAGGAGGCTAGTCAAGTCCTTATGGTTTGCAGTATTAAGACACATGCAATGGAAAGTAAATATATTTAAAGTTCGTAGGTACAATATGATCAAAGGGTGTCTGCACTTGCCTTTATTCCCAGTGTATAACTACTCAGAATTCTTTAGCTTCTTTCCTTCTGCTTCGACTGTCGGTCCTCAGCTCCTGGTCTTCACTGTTGACGAACCACACTTCTTCTACGTGTAGCAACCAAGCAACACAAACAGACAAACAAACAATCACGACTAAGAACAAGCATCAATCAAAAGAAAAGCTTAGAAAGAGCGCACTAAACGACATGGCTTGTGGCTACGATCGAGACAACGCGAGAACGATTGAGAACGGAGCTATCGTTAATCGGACACGACTTTCGAGATTCGTAGCGTAACGGAGAAGGCGACTATACGCTCGTCGTATTTTATGAAAAGAGGTGATAGACTTTGTCTAAAAGTTGAGCTGACCAAACTATAAGAGATTATAAAGGTTAAGGTTAAATGTTAGTCATATTCTATTTATAATTAAATATATACCACTAAAGCCAAACAAGCATTTATAGTTTTGGAATATAGTACATATGAAAGCAACTAATCGAGTGATTATATATCATATTTAAACTAATCAAGTTATAACTAATAAAGAAACATTAAAATTGATATTATTAACGTGGGCATTTATTTATTAACAAAAAGATCAAAATTATAAACTTTATTTACTTTTAAATCAAAAAGACTCTAGATAAATATTACTAAATTATTTATTTGCTTCATGTTTAAATAACCAAATTATAATTAAGAAGTATTTGAGTTCACATTTGATTATAAATACCAAAGTGTAAATCTAATGTGTTTTTAAATTAAGTAAATAGAAATGCATTCCAAACATTAATCGGATTAATTATACTCATGAACATGAGACAATAAATATAGCACCGCTAATATGTATACTACATCGACATAGTCACAATGCAACGAGAACCGAATTACAACCCTAGATTGTTCCTAATTTAAAAGCTATTTAATAAATATTAATCAAATTATATTTAAATCAATAAATTCAGAAATAAGTTACATGATGAATATGTATACTACTGCGTAGAGCGCGGCGATATAAAACTAACGCGACAAGAATGGGCTCAATCGGAATTAAAACGTGCATTTTATGGCCAAAACTAGATTGGTGGCAAAACTGTAAATAAACCAAACTAATTTTAGTATTTTAAATAATTATAAACTGAATTTTAGAAGCATGTTGGACTTATTCTATAAAAACCAATGGATCTAGGGGCTAAACTGCTAAAACCAAGGACCTAGATCTAACTCTTTTTGAACTGTCTGGACCGCGGGTTGATTACCGAAAACTGCAGGGGCTTTTTCGCAAAACGGCCATGGCTGACCGCATCTTGACTGGTTGACCCAGTCTTCGCTTGCGTGGCACCACGTGGCGCTGACGTGGCCGCCACGCCGGCCACGTTCACCGTCTCGGTTGACCGGTGCCTGGATCTAATCTCGGCCGTTGATCGCGGATTGGACGGATCTGGCGACTCCAGTGGGAGGAGGTCGCCGGAGCGGCGCTCCCCGCGGTGGCGCGTGGCGGTGGTTCGCCGGAGCACAGCGCAACGGCGGCTCCAAGGCTCAGGAGCCTAAAGAGAGGGCGCGGGAGGGTACGGAGTGGCCTTGCGAGCGCGATGCGAGGCACCGTGGTGACCGGGGTAGGCCGGAGGCGGCTGTGCACGCGGCGGAGCGGCTCGGTGCGGTGGCGCTCCTCCGATGAGCTCGTGCGGGCGCGCGAGTGCGAGAGAGAGGATGGGGAAGGGTCTGGCGGGTAGCTCACCTCCGTGCGAAGCTCAGGGACCGGTCCTTGTCGCCTGAGAGGCCACGACGGCGGAGATCAACGCGGGCGGGTCGGCCTCGAGCGGTGGCTATGGCGGCGGCGCGCCTAGGGCACGGGCTAGCGGCGACGCTCGATTAGGGTTCGAAGGGGGGGGGCTGCGGCGCTCTACTCAAGGCCTTTATAGGCTCGGGGATCATAGGGAGGCGCGCAGCGCGGAAACCGAGGCGAGGCGGCGGCGGGCTCTCCCGTCCGAATCGGGCGGGAGGTTGGGGACGATGGCCCCGTCTCGCTGACGAGTGGGGCCGGGCCGTCAGTGGCTTGGTCGCGGGCTGGCAGGCGGGCCCGCATGGCAGAGGCTCAAGCGGCGGGGCGTGGGCGCTGGGGTGCAGCAGGCCAATGGCGGGGGCGCGAGATGGGCCGCGGCCCACGCGGGCGATGCGCGTGCAGTGGGGGGGGAAAGGAGGGGGCTGGGCTGGTGCTGCTGCAGGGTTGGGCCAAAATTTGCAGAGAGAAGGAAACTCCCTTTCTCTTTTTTTTTATAAAGAGTGATTTACAAACTATTTTGCAAAACAAATTTCAAACCATTTTGAATCCAAACAAAACCTGGGATCATTTGGAACTTGTTTTTTTTTAGACTATTTTGAAATCCAAATATATTTTAGTTTAAACACATTTCTAAATTGTTTTCCAACTCGAATTAGTTTTCAAATAGGACTTTTGGAGTTTTATTTTTTTTTTGAAAACCAACAGGACCCAAACGTGGCTCGCTAGAAAATATTAAAATTCTTTTTTTTTCACACAGAAGCTAAACAAAGCTAGGGCACAAAAGCACACAACCGCAAACATAACACCCTTCACTTAATTTTATAAAAGTTTTAAAATTCCACAATTTTCTCTCTTTTTGAATTCAATAACTAAATAAATCTTGGAATATTTTAGAAAAATTTAAATTCTTATTTAATTTAGTGTTTTCTAATAACAATCCAAAATTAAAAATTTTGGAGTGTTATAGATCTACCCCACTTAACATAAATCTCGTCCCGAGATTTGAAGAAACTAGAGAGAAAGATAAAGTAGATCATCGAAGTTGTTTCGAGACTTTCAAGATGTGATCAAAGGATTAAAGATAGACATAAAGGGTATAGAGTATGCTACAGATTTGAAGACAAAGAAAGATAAACATATGAGATAGAAATTGATCTTTGGATCCTGTATTACGATAAAGTGCAAGGGCAAAAAGCCAAGGTTAACAGGAGATAACACATAGGAGACAAAGATAGATACTATAGTACTCACAATTTCCTCGATTCTGGATATGTATAAGATAGTAGATGAAAGGATAAAGAATTAGCAAAAGTTGACGAGGGAGACTTAAATTTATTTTCCAGTCTTCACGCTTAATATTTTGTAGTCCTATGAGACGTAGGATCAAAGATCACATGATAGAAAAATTGATAAGGGTTCATTGCGAGAATGATAATGATCAATATATAGTTCTCCATGTCTTTATGATTAGAGATTTTCGAGAGTGATGATCGTAGCAGACGCTACCCCACTTAAACCAAGTGTTAGCTTATCTTCCAAAATCCTGTATAAGAACACTCATCTTGACGGTAGATAATCTTCAAAGTTTTCCTTTGGAGGTTACTAGTTTGACAACACGCTGCACAGATGGAGATTCCGAGGAACAGGGAGAGAATCAACACAACGATTGGGAAAGGATAGATTAAAATTATCTTAATTTCCTTGGTGATGGTGTGCGACTACACCAAAAGATGAAGAGTGTATTCAGGATAAAGCTCTCAGGCACCACCCGGAAAAGCAATCCAAGGCGTGTGGTGAAATTGACCATTAATGGTATGGTTTTACATCTGACCTTCAGGTTCTGCATTTTGTCACGTGATAGTCCATCAAGGAGTCTAGGGTGAAAAAATAAGTCTTATCTTAGGACCTCGGTTTCCTATTGCCTTGCTTTAATAGTTCAACAGGCATCACACTTTCTAGGTCACTTAGTGCTTCTTTGTGGTCTCCATAGACGGATCCTAAGTAGACATGACCTACTACTTGTAGTGTCGGGAGAATGTTGCAAGAGAGAACTACACTAAGGTTGTCAACTCATTCTGCATGGGATGTTTAAGATCGCTTCGCAGGTAAGCACTACCACTCGATGTTGGGACAGCACCAGGTGCTTTGCCTGAGATTCCATGGTTACCACAAATAGACTAAACATCTTGACAACCAACTCATAACTCATATTAGGAGATTAAAAATGATAAGGTCCATTGAACAAGACATCTCATTTTACAAAGAAGATTACTAGCGACCTGAAGGCAAAATCATTATAAGCTAAAAGCCATCGCTGACTTCATAAGTGTTACATATTTCCTTGACTGATTCAAATCTATCTGAGTGTCCTAATAGAATCTACTCCACATCTGATGTTGAGTAAAGATTGCCTCTCTATAAGGTCCACATTCCTTTTGAACTGCCTCGTTGTCGGTACAATCCTTCCATTAGTCCTTTAATCCTTCGGGTGAGGTTGAGCGCCTTCATACACGAACCTGTCTCCTGATGGGGTGGTTAGGGATACTGAGTGTCGGGTACAATCAATCTCTCCATGACAAGCAGTTAACCACCCTCTTCCAAGAACGATATCAATCTCCATTGATTCCAAAACTATAAGATTCACCTCAAAATTTGCACCTTTTATGTCAAGACTGACTTTTGGGCACATGTAGGTTGCTCTTATCTTTCCTCTTGGTGATTTGACCAGTATGGGTTTCTTCATTTCCAACTTAATCAACTTATGATCGGCAACACATTTGTTTGAGATGAAAGAATGTGAAGAACTTGAGTCAAACAAAACAGTGGCAGGAGTTGAGTTGACAAAAATTGATCCAAACACCACATTTTGTGCTTCACGAGCAGTACACAGATCCACATGGTTCAATCTACCATTAACATAGTTATGAACTGGGTACTTCTTTGGACAATGCTTCTTGTGATGTCCCTCTTTGTGACACTGGTAACAAGCATTGCTAACAGTTTTAACATTGGTGCTATCCTGACATTGAGCTCCTCGAATTGATGTGTCGGGAGTAACTAAAGTGCTACTAACTTGTTGGTTCTGAGGGTTCACCTTCAATAGAGTCTCTTCGCTTGTTCGTTTCTTAGCTTGATTGCTCTTTCGAGGCTGAAACTCTGTATAGGTGATGGTCCATCCATCTAGGCATATCTCTGGCATAGCAAGTGTAGCTGAAGGGGCATCTAATTCTTCAAGGTATGAATGTGTCTGATGAGAGTTTGGAGCTACAGGTAACTATGATGTAGATCTCAGATTTGGCTCCACACTTAATAGTGGCTCTAGGGAGATTGCCTTCCTTTTCTTGTTACCTTCAGTTTGTTGATCCTGGGGTACTTCTACCTTTCCTTCGCTTGACTTTTTCTGAAGGCACGGTAAACCATAATATCTGCAGCAATTACACGGCTCTTGAACCCCAAGTGCCTCATTAATACCATCTTTCTTAGCTTTCATGTTCTTCCAGGCTTCTACGACTTGTCGCTTCATTGCTTCTTCCTGAGTTTCGGTCATGTTCTTCTCTGAATATAGCTGATAAACTTTATGTGGTTCCACTCCACTTAGTACTTGATCTTGTGTAAACAAGGGCTTCTCGTTGTTTACTAGGGACAAGGGTAGCATAGTTGGGTCTTCCTGACATTTGGTGTAAGCTTCTTCAATGTCGCCTTGGAGAAGTAAAGATTGTAGTATCAAAAGCTTCTGGAGTCTAGCCATATGATCAGCTGCCATCTCTAGGATTTGGGATTGCCAAGTTATCATCTCTTCACTGCTCAATTGTGTTGCAGAAGTCATTGGTTGACTCGGATCACCAATATTCTTTTCCATTGATGTCACCACTTGGATCAATCATCTGACATTAGGCAATAGTAGAATGAGCTAGAGTAATATAGGCAAAAAGTATGACATAGGGTAGGAGAGAATAGCTGGACAGGATTAAGATTGACAAAAGATATGGATAGGATAAGAGAGATCACTACCCCACTTAACAGAGATCGAACTAATCCCCAAACGATTTCTTCCAGAACTCCTCAAAACACTAGAACAGAGACAACACACAAAACATCAAACCAAACAAAACAAGCACGCAACACATCAACGACACTACACGTGCTTCTTCAACAGTGGTGGTCATCCTAAAAAGGTAAGTTCGAGATGATGAAGGGCCATCGAATTTTGGAATAAAATAAGTTTTGAAAACTTAAGTAAAACAACTAAACAAAAGCCAAGGAGATTAATAGAAATAGCTCAAAGGAAGCTATTCAAGGAGGGGATACAACATGACAAGGATGAAGAAATAGTCAGAATCAAATAGTCAAGAGATGAGAAAATAGTTTTATATTAAAATAAGCTTTAGAAATCGACCAGTGCTATCTAGGCATACGTCCTACAGTCGACATTGCTCTGATACCATTCCTGTCACACCCTGGCTTTTAAAATAAGACCAGAGTCGTCATATGTGTGCCCAGGAAGTCCACACATATAACAAAAGAATAGAAATATCAAAAACAATGTTATATATAGCGGAAAACATATTTATAATAACACTTACAAACATCAGAGTACGCGGAAACAGTAGCTAAACTTCTTAGGCTCCAATCTTCTCAGGGACGGTTGACTGGGGGCTCCGTACGCCAAGCACTTCCCATAAGCTTCTAGAAAACTCCATGACCTCTTTATCCTTCTTCTGAGCAGCACTTTACTACACACTGGGGGTGTGGGGGAAATAGCAAGGGTGAGTTCATGTCGAACTCAGCAAGTACAGACGGAAAGTATAATGACATGCAAGGCTTAATCAAAGGAAAAGCTGACACTGTTTAACTGCAGGTGAGCTTTTTAGTTGGTACACTTTTATTACAATTCTTTTATTAAACAACCTATTACTAGTGGTGAGTAGAATATCCCAACCCTTAATTAGATGAAAGTATATTAACAATTTTATTAATCATCATTATAATTATTACCGAGGTAGCAACCTCAGATAGTAACTCGGGGTAGCAACCCCATTAAGGTCATGGGATAGCAATCCCAATTTAGAACACAGGATAGCTATCCTGCCAACACGGAATAGCCATTCCGCCAAAGCACGAGGTAGCAACCTCAACCAAATTTCGCCTCCAAGTATCCAGTGAATCCAATTTGCTCATCAAGTGAGGGTCTGGGCCGCTCGTGACCGTGAGCACGGCTGATATATCAGTTTTACACTCTGCAGAGGTGTGCACTTTCACTCCAAGTCGTGATTCCCATTTGCCCGGGGTCGCGACTCCCCAAAACACTTCCAAGGTGAGCAGGCAGGGTCTCACTACGAGACCTTTCACAGGGTCCAACTAATAGGATGCCACACGCAAGTTTTCGCCGGGGCGCTCGACAGTCGATACCCATAGCCATGGCGTACCGAGCAGCCGCTAACTTAATATTCATTACCCAAGTTACTTCCTCACGCCTACCCGGAAAGTAACACCCTACTAGTGGAGGTCCTGCTAATTAGTCAAGCCAGAGCCATATAGCTTGGAGCTGCACTGTAAGTCCCAGGGGGCCGCTCCCTGACTAAGTCCTTACGGAGAGCAGAGACGGGTACGCCCGGCAAACCGGACCACCAACAGTACCCGCTCCCCCTTTCCTCAACCAAAACACGATGCTCGCAAGCACCGCAACATCTCCATCACCGAAGTGACCATTGTTCACCATTTAATCATTAATCATCATTGAAGAATTTATTAAGCAAGATCATTATTTTTATTATAGATTAGATGAGTAGAGCAACTAAGCATATCTACTGTTCACTATACTACCCATGTATAACCCAGGCATACAAGGAATATAGTAGGAGGCTAGTCAAGTCCTTATGGTTTGCAGTATTAAGACACATGCAATGGAAAGTAAATATATTTAAAGTTCGTAGGTACAATATGATCAAAGGGTGTCTGCACTTGCCTTTATTCCCAGTGTATAACTACTCAGAATTCTTTAGCTTCTTTCCTTCTGCTTCGACTGTCGGTCCTCAGCTCCTGGTCTTCACTGTTGACGAACCACACTTCTTCTACGTGTAGCAACCAAGCAACACAAACAGACAAACAAACAATCATGACTAAGAACAAGCATCAATCAAAAGAAAAGCTTAGAAAGAGCGCACTAAACGACATGGCTTGTGGCTACGATCGAGACAACGCGAGAACGATTGAGAACGGAGCTATCGTTAATCGGACACGACTTTCGAGATTCGTAGCGTAACGGAGAAGGCGACTATACGCTCGTCGTATTTTATGAAAAGAGGTGATAGACTTTGTCTAAAAGTTGAGCTGACCAAACTATAAGAGATTATAAAGGTTAAGGTTAAATGTTAGTCATATTCTATTTATAATTAAATATATACCACTAAAGCCAAACAAGCATTTATAGTTTTGGAATATAGTACATATGAAAGCAACTAATCGAGTGATTATATATCATATTTAAACTAATCAAGTTATAACTAATAAAGAAACATTAAAATTGATATTATTAACGTGGGCATTTATTTATTAACAAAAAGATCAAAATTATAAACTTTATTTACTTTTAAATCAAAAAGACTCTAGATAAATATTACTAAATTATTTATTTGCTTCATGTTTAAATAACCAAATTATAATTAAGAAGTATTTGAGTTCACATTTGATTATAAATACCAAAGTGTAAATCTAATGTGTTTTTAAATTAAGTAAATAGAAATGCATTCCAAACATTAATCGGATTAATTATACTCATGAACATGAGACAATAAATATAGCACCGCTAATATGTATACTACATCGACATAGTCACAATGCAACGAGAACCGAATTACAACCCTAGATTGTTCCTAATTTAAAAGCTATTTAATAAATATTAATCAAATTATATTTAAATCAATAAATTCAGAAATAAGTTACATGATGAATATGTATACTACTGCGTAGAGCGCGGCGATATAAAACTAACGCGACAAGAATGGGCTCAATCGGAATTAAAACGTGCATTTTATGGCCAAAACTAGATTGGTGGCAAAACTGTAAATAAACCAAACTAATTTTAGTATTTTAAATAATTATAAACTGAATTTTAGAAGCATGTTGGACTTATTCTATAAAAACCAATGGATCTAGGGGCTAAACTGCTAAAACCAAGGACCTAGATCTAACTCTTTTTGAACTGTCTGGACCGCGGGTTGATTACCGAAAACTGCAGGGGCTTTTTCGCAAAACGGCCATGGCTGACCGCATCTTGACTGGTTGACCCAGTCTTCGCTTGCGTGGCACCACGTGGCGCTGATGTGGCCGCCACGCCGGCCACGTTCACCGTCTCGGTTGACCGGTGCCTGGATCTAATCTCGGCCGTTGATCGCGGATTGGACGGATCTGGCGACTCCAGTGGGAGGAGGTCGCCGGAGCGGCGCTCCCCGCGGTGGCGCGTGGCGGTGGTTCGCCGGAGCACAGCGCAACGGCGGCTCCAAGGCTCAGGAGCCTAAAGAGAGGGCGCGGGAGGGTACGGAGTGGCCTTGCGAGCGCGATGCGAGGCACCGTGGTGACCGGGGTAGGCCGGAGGCGGCTGTGCACGCGGCGGAGCGGCTCGGTGCGGTGGCGCTCCTCCGATGAGCTCGTGCGGGCGCGCGAGTGCGAGAGAGAGGATGGGGAAGGGTCTGGCGGGTAGCTCACCTCCGTGCGAAGCTCAGGGACCGGTCCTTGTCGCCTGAGAGGCCACGACGGCGGAGATCGACGCGGGCGGGTCGGCCTCGAGCGGTGGCTATGGCGGCGGCGCGCCTAGGGCACGGGCTAGCGGCGACGCTCGATTAGGGTTCGAAGGGGGGGGCTGCGGCGCTCTACTCAAGGCCTTTATAGGCTCGGGGATCATAGGGAGGCGCGCAGCGCGGAAACCGAGGCGAGGCGGCGGCGGGCTCTCCCGTCCGAATCGGGCGGGAGGTTGGGGACGATGGCCCCGTCTCGCTGACGAGTGGGGCCGGGCCGTCAGTGGCTTGGGCGCGGGCTGGCAGGCGGGCCCGCATGGCAGAGGCTCAAGCGGCGGGGCGTGGGCGCTGGGGTGCAGCAGGCCAATGGCGGGGGCGCGAGATGGGCCGCGGCCCACGCGGGCGATGCGCGTGCGGTGGGGGGGGAAAGGAGGGGGCTGGGCTGGTGCTGCTGCAGGGTTGGGCCAAAATTTGCAGAGAGAAGGAAACTCCCTTTCTCTTTTTTTTTATAAAGAGTGATTTACAAACTATTTTGCAAAACAAATTTCAAACCATTTTGAATCCAAACAAAACCTGGGATCATTTGGAACTTGTTTTTTTTAGACTATTTTGAAATCCAAATATATTTTAGTTTAAACACATTTCTAAATTGTTTTCCAACTCGAATTAGTTTTCAAATAGGACTTTTGGAGTTTTATTTTTTTTTTGAAAACCAACAGGACCCAAACGTGGCTCGCTAGAAAATATTAAAATTCTTTTTTTTTTCACACAGAAGCTAAACAAAGCTAGGGCACAAAAGCACACAACCGCAAACATAACACCCTTCACTTAATTTTATAAAAGTTTTAAAATTCCACAATTTTCTCTCTTTTTGAATTCAATAACTAAATAAATCTTGGAATATTTTAGAAAAATTTAAATTCTTATTTAATTTAGTGTTTTCTAATAACAATCCAAAATTAAAAATTTTGGAGTGTTATACCATGCCTCTTCTGCATTGAATCTTTTTGGAGAGAGAGAATAACAACACTTGGGACAGTGAGTGATAATATTTTTAGCAATTTTTAATGAATGGTGGTGAATGGTGTAGTGGATGTGTGCAAGTGAATATCTTAATTTCACCACATGAAAAGCTCCTAAGGGTCTACATAGCTTGATCAAACTCAATGTGAATATAAGTAGCAAAAGATGTTATAGCAAGTATGGTTGTGGTAGAAATTTTGTCACGCTAGGAACTCATCATGTGATTTGCAAGTTTTCAAAATAAATCTCCAGAACTTAGTGTAGTAGGAACAAGATAAACAGTAGCCCAAACTTTATATCATGCCTTTCTCTTACCTAGATTTTAGTTGTAGGTTCATGTTCCCATAGATAGTAAATTTTAGCTTTTAGTAATTCCTGGAAGAACTCTAATATAAAAGCTAGGTACTCGAAAGTAAGCAAACAGAGCAACTGTTCATCATTTCCATCATGCATTTTTTTGGTCTTTTTATTTTTCTAGAGATTAACACTTAGCAAGAAAAATAAAGCACACTTATCTACACACTTTTTTATTTTGTTTTCATGTTTATAGAATGCAGTAAATTAAAGAAAGAAAATATTTATTGGGTTTTCTAAGTTTTTCTCTTTAAGATAAATAAAACACTAAAACCGAAAAGAATAAATAAGAAGAGCAAATAAAAACTTACTTGATAAAATAGGGAGAAACTCCCCCAAGCTGGATGTTGTTGTCGGTCTTACCCAATGTTCCAGAATCGCATCATGGTGGTGATGTTGTCGTTCATTGTCGTGGTGTTTTGCCTTAGTTCTTGTACTGCAGTGGTATGATCCTGGTTCCACTTTTGTTGCTGTTCCAGGTGTCGTCCATGTTCTGCTTGCGTATTCTGGATGTCGAGGAGGGTGTTGTCGGTACGGGGGAAGAAAGCGCCGACCTCTTGGTAGTAGTCGTTCGTGAAAGCATAAGAGGCATATGAGTATCGTCCTGCATCGAATTAGGGCAGAGGTCTGGACCCTGAAGCTCCAAACGGATCAGTGGAGTACCTGCCCGTATGGAAAGGCGGGTTTGTCCACTGGTGATCTTGGCTCTCCGGCCATGTCTCCTGTGTTGGCTCTTGTGGTTGAACATGTCGAACCCATGGGTCCCAAAGGACTCGGGGGTTGTAGTTGCAATAATGCAGGTGCGCTGCTTCTTCTGGCCCGGGATCAGCTCCATACCAGGTGCGTTCTTGATGGGTGGTCATCCTTTCAGATGCCACTCGTTGTGGAGCTCTCTGGTTTACCGGTGTCACTGCAATCTCAATCAAATAATTTTGAACAACATAGAGGCCAAGGTTCGGGTTAGATAACCGAATCTTGCCTTTATTATCATATAACATATACATTATGTTCCCCTCTTTTTTCAACATCCGAGCTTGCCTAAATGTGTCATAGCCATGATAAATTTGTAACTCGTCAATGAACTCCAATGATGAGTTTTCTAGCAAATTAAGATTAGAGGCTAGACGAGTGACGAGTGAAGTACAACCGACAGGTCCCTGAGGACTAGGTATACTAAGCCAATGAGAAACCAAAAGTGTAATAGGTGAAGTGGGTACTTTATTTATAGCAGCATATAGAAGTTGTAAATCTCCTATTCTTACTTTTCTAATATCTTCACGATGGAAAAGATTGTACCCAAGCCATTTGTGGAACATCCTAAGAGTGGGGTGTTCCATGTCGCTGGTTCGGGCTTGGCTATAAAACTCATCTCTAGATATCTCTCTCCAGAACTGGTGTCTCTCAAAATTGGGTAAGTCAGAGTCAATGTCCAGGATGCATCTTGAAGAGAAACCGAGATGGTCGCTCAGTTCTCTCCAAGACAACATAATGTCCTGTTTGAACATCCAAAATGCGATTCCCCCCTCCTAATTTTGTAAAGTGCAAAGAAATTCAAGGGTGAGAAGACGGGAACCCAACTCAGTTATGTTCCAAAAATTTGTCCATCCCACCATCTGGAAAATCAAATCGAATTCAGTATCCATAATTGTTTCTTGTAGCAAGATAGGATCAAGAGTGGGGGTGTGAATGAAATCCTTGTTCTTTAGCTGCTGGTAAACTTCCTTCTCCCTGCGGGTCTTCAGTCCAAGGTCTCCTATCTTGAGAAGGACCTTGACTTGTGAACCAGATGAAGATTACGGAGCTTGTGTGGGCGTCGGGTCGATGCTCATCTCTGACTGGTGCGAGGAGTGTCGGGACGAACTCCTCGTACCTATGTTCTTGAAGGCCTTGCCCACGTTCTTTACCTTTTTGAACATCCTGCAAACAAAAGTTGACACAAACACAACTAGTGGAAAATGTGAGAGAAAAATGTTAGTGATCAACTATCCGAAATGTCAGTAGTCCAGGGGTTAGTCGTTCAAGACAAGTTTTTATTTTGGCAGCACCTCCCCCTAAATAACTTTTACTTCCGCTCTGGACAGCGGGATCACTATTTACTAGGTGAACCTTACTCTCTCACTCAAAGACTACCAACCTCTATTCCACTCTTCTCTTCCCTCCTCTCTCCTTCTCACTTCACTAAAAGAGCTCCTTTTCTGGAACTTGAAACTTGTGTGGTTTTCTAGAATGCTTGTGTGAAGAAGTTGGAGGCAGGAAGTGGCAATTTATAGGAGGAAGGGGGGACAGGGTGGGCGCCCTCTGTAGGTGGGCGGGCACCCACCTTTGGTGGCCATCCTGGCTACAACTTTTCTATCCCCTCCTTTGCTAAACTCTTATGCAGGATAATAGTTCATGGGTGGTGGTTGGTCGGTGGAAAAGTGCTGGTGAGTGGAGTTATGTTGGTGGATCAAATAATGTGATGGGATGTGTGTGACGTGTGGTGTATGACATGTGGGACCCAAGGAGTGTGGGTCATGCTTCTAGAAGGTTGCTATAATTAGATATAATGCAGGAAAATCTATGAGAATTGAAACTTATTGAAATGATAATGGAAAATATTTTTGTGCCTCCACAATGATTAATAAATATGGGTTGTCACACACCATAAATATTATTTATATGGGGCTTTTGATTATTATAATAATTCTATGAATAAATATGGATAATGCAAGAATTAATGATGCAGATAAATATCGATTTACCTCCCGGCGAGGGTTTGGGATTTTTAGGTCCCCCAAGCTGGACCTCCAAATCTTTTAATCTTCTGAATTACCTTCCTCCGGAGATGGTGGCTCCAGTGGTTCTTCTTCATGAACTTCTTTCACTGTAGAGTCTCTCTCTGGTCTGGGCTTAAATGTGAAGTGTTCTTCTTTTCCGATTATGTTGAACTTGATTTCTCCCTTTCCGACATCAATGTGGGCATTGACAGTGCTCAGAAATGGCCTTCCAAGGATAATGGACACTTTGGAGTCGGGACTCATGTCTAGTACCACGAAGTCTACTGGCACAAGTAAATCTCTGATCTTGACTGGAATGTTTTCGGCGATGCCCAACGGGTGTCGAACTGATTGATCTGCTAGTTGTATGCACATTGATGTTGGTTCTAGGGTCGTATGCTCAAGCTTTTTGTAGACTGATGCTGGCATCACAGTGACACTTGCTCCGAGATCACAAAGTGCATTGCTGAAGTGTTGGTTTCCGATCGAGCAATCAATGGTGGGACATCCTGGATCCTTCTTCTTCCTTGGTGGTTTATTGAGGATGGCCGCACTACATTCTTCTGTCAGCTTGATAACCTCAGTGGTGGGCAGTGGTCTCTTTTTGTTAAGAATATCTCTAATGTACTTTGCATATGTAGGTACCTGTATGGCATCAAGTAGAGGTATGTTGACATATAATTTTTGAATGACCTCTACAAACTTACCAAACTGCTCATCTGACTGTTGTCCTCTGTTTCTTCTAGGAAATGGCAAACAGTTGGTTTCGTAAAAATCTTTCCTCATTTCTACAGTTCTTGGTGGTTGTAGCAGATCTTCTACTTCAACTAGGATTTCTTCTTCTATTACTGCTGGTTGGACTGGTGCTGATGTTCTCTGTTTCTCTTTTGGGTATGGGGGATCCTTGGTGGCTTTGCCTCCTCTAGTAGTTATGTTCTTTACCTGCTCAATGTTAGTGGCAACAGGCAATGCAGCAGCTAGCTTTATTAATTTAAGCTCTACCTCTTATTTAGAGTGTTTTGCTCATCAAAGGCAGTTAATAGAAAATCCATTTTATTTTGTATATCTTTTAGAGATGATTCATTTGTATCTAGCCTTTGTTTAACTTCATTATTAGTTTTGGTTTGTTGAGCAATTATCTCTTTTAATGAAAGTTGCTTGAAAGTGTTACCTGAATTCATACCTTTGCTATTGGGTTGACTCGAAGTAGGTTGATATTTGTATAATGTCTCAATGGCCTTTTGATCTTCTTTGAACTTGGCCCTCTGGTCAATCCAATGGAGAAAATTTTCCATCTTGGTTGATAGTGAATTTACTTCATCTGGTATTTCTTTAGTTTGATGACATTGTTGAGCTTCATCTTGGAACCAGCTTTGGTTTTCTGCTATCTTATCCAAAAGTATCTCTGCTTTTCCAATTGTAAGCTCCAAGAATGATCCTTTAGCAGATGCATCTAGGCACTCAAGAGCCTTCTAGGTTAATCCATGGTAGAAGATCTGCATAAGTAACCATCTGGCCATTCCATGGTGAGGACAATCTGATATGTATCATTGAAAACGCTCCCATGCTTCTGAAACGGTTTCTGTCTTCTGCTGTCGGAAACTGACAATATTTCTTCTTAAGGCCGCTGTTTTGCCTATAGGGAAAAACTTTGATAGAAAGGCGTCTAACAAGTTCGTCCAGTTGTTGATGTTATCTTGATGAGTGTAGAACCACTTTCTCGCTTTCCCTTCTAGTGAGAATGGAAAGAGGCACAACAGTATGACGTCTTTGTCTACTCTGTTGATGCGGATTGTGCTTCCAATCTCTAAGAAATTGTGCAAGTGTGTACTAGCATCTTCATGTGCATTTCCACTGAATTGTGTAGCTTGTACCAAATTGATGAGGCTTGACTTGAGCTCGAACTCGGATGCTCCTTCTTCTACTGCAAATCTTGGACCAGTTGGAATGTTCTCAAGACTTGGAGCAGAGAATTCTTGCAAGGTCTTTTGTGTCATAGCTTCAGCAATTGGTAGGTATCTTCTTCTTTCTTTCTAGATTGCTTTGGTTCTGATGATGAAGAGTTGAATGTACCAAAGTCAATCCTGATATACCCTGTATAAAAATATAAACATAGAAAAACAACAGGGTGAACCTGCTAAAGCAGAGGTGCCTTGTTATGATTTCTCACTTAGTAGCTGTTTTATACAATTATTTCTCCATAGTCTAGTCTAATATTTTATGTGAATGACCTTGACTGATTTCCTAACTTTCCTTAGTTCCCCTTTTGCTTCCTTTTTGCTTCCCCGGCAACGGCACCAGAAATGCTTGTTGACACTTACTAACACCACTTAGATACTAGGTTGTCATCCCCAACATGGTGCCAGAGTGTACAAAGGTATTTATGAATGTAAAGGCTCTCTAGAAAATAATCTATTCTATCCGCAAGCGCACAGATAAAACACCTCATTGTAGCATTTCACCAGGAAAAGTATTCCAGGTATCGTTATTTATAATTTTTGCTTAAGAGAACAGTGAAAGTGAAAACAGGGATAAAATCTATCAAGGCATAGACTAGAGATAAACTTGCAAGAACATGATTACTAATGAGGAACTCGTCACACAGTCACTTACTTTGGCAGGGGGTAAGCCATAATAATAATGATAATGAAATATAAGCTCATTGGTAAATAACACAGCGATTAGAAAATAGACTACTCCTCATATATGTAAGGTGACGTCGGATTAGCTAGAGAATGGATTCTAAGTTATCTACTATCTACTAAGTCACAATCTACTCTAGTTATCTACAAGATCATATATAGCATAAAAGACTCTTCATTCATGTATAAGGAACATTGCTAAAGTAAATCAGAACATCGTAAGACTTACTCTGCAATACAAATTCTGCCTGTCCTATCAACAAAGGGTGGACTATATAAGAATCAACGAAGCTGTCACTATCGCGAACTACTACACGACCCGGCAAATAGGATACATTTGCAGGTAAATAACATCTAAGCACCACGCCCACATGTGATCTACCACTTAACTCCCGCGCGTCAAGAGCTAAGCGCTTTGCAAACTTATACATAAACTCATTATCAATCATAACTATATCAAATATAGAACTAGAGCAAACTAAAATCATAATAAATAGAGACATAATGCAACTAGAATAAAGTAGTAGAGAAAGAAATGAAATAATACCAATCTTTATTAACGAAGATCCGAATCCAGAGCGCTAGGCTCTACTTCTCTAATTCTATCTAATCAATCTTCTAAAACTTGAAGGATTAGGGAGTAGCTAATTCTAATTCTCTGTGGGAGAGAAAATCTAATCCCTAACTTTGATGGCTTCCTCTGATAATGATTTCAGCTCTCTCCCCTAGGGTGGAGAGGCCTTGATTATATAGTCCCCTCAATTGAATTTGGGTCGTCGGATCAAACCAACATTGATCACATGGTTTTCCTTGATCCTTTAGGTCGATGGAGCATAGTCTGCGAAGTTGATTGTGATTGGCCCCGAGGCTAGGGCGGGCGCCCAAGGGGGGAGGGCGGGCGCCCTGCCCTTGAGCTTGTCCAGTCTCCCGTTCGTTCCCGTGGCTTCTGGACCCCACCAGACATAAGGAAAATTGCGTGGCACGTAATTATCTCGCTGTAAACATAGACAAACACCAAAGCTCGTGGAATTCTGTCAGATAAAACCCTAATTCTAGATGTTTTGTGCATATGGATCTTTTTCCATGTTTAGTTGATAGTTAAATTTAGTACTTAAGGACCATCAACATCTATCAATATCATCAACTCGATAATGGTCCCCATTTGTTGTTGATGCTATATTGCTTTGAAAGGGCATAGATTGTGTGGCCATCTCCTGGCTCCCCAAGGATTGAGCTGGTACAAGCTGCATATGCGAAGGAGCTTGTGAGGATATCTGTTGAGCAGACACTACTCCCGCCAATTGCTTCATCACTTTTGGATCAGGATTTTTAAAGAAGTCTTCCATCATATCGCTAAACTTTTTTGCGGCCTGTTGCTGAAAAAATATTTCATTTCCTCCTTATGGTGTTCTATTTTCTTATACATGCCTTTCCACTCATCACTGAATTCTTCTTTCTAGCTACTTCTAGAGGAGAAGCCCCGTACATGTCTTGGATGCTCAGGGTTACCTACAACATGGTGTTTCATATCAGTGTCGATTCCCATTGTACTCGAGTAAAAAATTCAAAAAGAATGGTTACCTAGAGCATGGGTAAGGATGTCTCACCCTCTGTGAGTTGAAGGCGCCTTTCTTTTCCATCTTTGATGCTTCCAAAATCTTGTTAGCAACTTCTCTAATCTCATTGGGACAGGACATCTCATCGCTCTCAGTGTTTGCCTTCCGGGCGTGAAGCCAATTCGCACTCCTTTCAGGCACTATATCGGTCAATGCCAAATGGCCCTCTCTCCTCTTTGCATCATCTTTTGCCCTCCATTCAGGAATCTTGGCCTTGTAACCACCAGTTCCTAGGAGGTGGTGATACTTGTTCCTCTTCACGAGTTAAGAGGTGGCTTTGCTCTTAGCCTTTGAATTGTCCCATTCTCTCATCACGCAAAAGCGTGCCCACTGAGCCTCTGTGGTAGGATACCGCTTCGTTGGGTCCCGCCCCTTGTGCAACCATTTTTTATTCATATCATGCCTATAGCCCTAGAATCATATTGCCAACTACTTCATGACATAACCCTTGGCCAACAATTATGTACCCTCCGGGAAAATAAACCGAGTGCACAAGCGATTCCAGCAAGTGGTCCTTTTCACTTCTGGCACCATACTCCAATCACTCTAGGTGATATCAAATTCCTCCTTTACTAAAAATCCAATTGCGGCCCTAAATTTGGGTAGCGTCTCTATAGGTGCTAAGGGCTCTCCGCTCGGACTTAACTCTATAATCCTATAAACTTCTTGTAGAAATCTATTCCTTCCTCTGTTTCCTCGTGCCTGATCATTCTTTTTCTTTTTACTTCTTGGCTCGGAGGATGTCACAATCGTTTGAGGAGCCGTGTCCTTCTAAACACCTTGTTCTTCTGCCTCCATTTCGGCAACAACTTGAGAGAACACCTCATGTCAATTCAATTGTTAGGTATATACATACACATGCATTCTCTCGTATAGACGCTCTACTACAATATATACTTCATCATCATCCGGATCAGCTTGAGGCTCGTATGTCGGGTCATGTTCCAACTCTAGACGAGCCTTCTTAGCTCTGGGGATTCATGTGGTGATACGCTCGGGCTCCTATAAATGTCGGATCCAAAGGTGTCGGATCCCTAATTAACAAACTCTAATTAACAAATAATTAATTAACAAACCCTAATTAACAAATAATTAATTACTAATTAATTAACAAAACCCTAATTAACAAACCCTAATTAACAAATAACTAATTACTAATTAATTAACAAACCCTAATTAACAAATAATTAATTACTAAGTAATTAACAAAACCCTAATTAACAAACCCTAATTAACCAATAATTAATTAACAAAAAAGTTGTTAACAAATAATTACTAATCAGTTAACAAAAACAAAATAAAGAGGTAGCTAGGGTGGCCTACCAGGCCCAACAGGGCCCAACAAGGCCTGCCTGGCTGCCGCCGACGCTGGGAGGGGCGGCGGCGTGCACGGCAGCCGCCGCTGCACCTCGAAGGTGGCGGCGCGCAAGGGCTCACCTCAGCGGTCTGGTGACGTCGCGGCAGCGGCGCAGAGGCACATTGGTCGCCAGAGTTGGCCAGCGGCGATGTGGTGCGTGCGGCGGCAGATTTCGGCGGCGCAATTCCCCTCGGCGGCGGAGCGGCTCACAGCGGGGACACGGAGGCTGGCCGGCGGCATGGACCGTCGCGGCGGCGGCGGTCCGGTGAGAGGTGGTGGTGCGAGGCAGCGGATTTTTGGTAGCCTGACGGTGTCGTTTTCATCACATCGCATCACCAGAGACTTAAAAATTTTTGTAGCCCGCACGCGGGACTTAGATTGGAACCGATTTATACAACCGGACGTCTTTGACCACCACCTATATAAATTATTAACAATGGCGGACGGCACTGACCACCGCCAGTGTTAATCTTTTTATACACGCGGACTTGACCTCCGACTGTATAAAAAGATTAACATTGGCGGATGTCATTGAAAGCCGCCTCTGTTAATATTTTAGTAAAGACGGCTCTCTAAGCCGCCTCTGTACTAATGCCGTATGGTTTGTTAATTAATTTATAATTAGAAATTAATGTCTGTTAATTAGGGTTTGTTATTCCCTGAACTTAGGGTTTGTTAATTAATTTAGTTAGTAATTTATAGTTTGTTAATTAATTTAGTTAGTAATTAATAGTCTGTTAATAATGATTATTTTAAAATTTTAAAATCCGTAATAAATTGTAAAAATATTATAAAATAGAAAGGAATACTTTTTGGAATGCTCGTGACTAGATGTACAACTTTTATTTTGGTTATTTCATCATTTAACAAAGTGGTATTAAAACTTTTTCTTACAACTTTCTATAATCATGCTCTTCATGTGACAAAGATGTATAATTAATAGCACTTGATATGAACACTTCATTGTCCAAAGGTATAAAACAAATGAAAATTGTAAACATGTTACTTAATAAGAAATAGTAGCATAAACTACAAATGATAAGTGATACATGAGTTTCATGAGTAATGACAACATATAGAATCTAGCGTGCTACAATCCTTCCTTGTCAATCGTGGTGCACCCAGGACAATGTGGTTTGTGGGATACTTTTCTCAATATTTTTTATATTTTCTTGAAAGTTTGTAAAAAGAGACATCTCGCTGAACTGGTTAACATCCTCCAAATCCATTACACCATCAACTCCTATAATTTGTTCCTTTTTAAAGATAGCTACGTGCTTCGGCTTTTGGGTACTTTTCTTTTCATCCTTAGAGCATCCCCAACCGTTTTGCACAATTTGTTTGGCAAATGAGAGAGTTTGCCAAGTCTCGAGAAAATATGACAAAGGTGAAAAGAGACAATCTTCCAATGGTTTGGCATTAATCACTTGGCAAAAAAGAAAATTATGGACCCACACAATTTTTTTGCTGAGCTTTTCTCCTCCCCGCGCGTCGGGTGAATATTCGCGGCAGATTTATTTCCGCCGAGGCGCTGAGGTCGCGGCGTTCGTGCATAGCCGCTCGGAGTTTGGCGGCTGGAGTCTTTGCCAGCAAAAACGATCCGAAGGACATCGAGGGAGTACTTGGCGTTGATGGAAGATCGATAGACAAAAACACAAACAATTGGGAGGACATCGATGGAGTACCTGGCGTTGATGGAAGATCGATGGGCAGTTCGCAGGAAAGTCTATCGGTGGGATGTCGCCAAACTCGCGCGATCTCAACCTATAGTCGCGCGCGGACTTCGCGCCACTTTCCCAATGCCAAGTGTGAACAGACTTGGCATATATGCCGATCATTCCCCTCTTTTTGCCAAGTTAATAAAATTGCAAAGTCTAAATGCCAAACCATTGGATAGGTGTTTTAAAGACTTTTTTGCAAATACATGAATGCAAAGCCTATTTGCAAAATGGTTGGGGATGCTCTTAGAAAGGATTTATTCCACATAGAAGACTTGTGCGGCACAGTTAGCAAGGATCCACAGATCATCTTTGTAACCTACTTTACTTAGGTCAAGAACTCTCTGGCCATAGTTATCCACAGTGACATGTTTATCTTGAACCCATCGGCATTGGAACACTGGAATTTGTAGACGTGGACACTACAAGGTTTTACCCATGAGGCAACAACCTAAAAGTGTTGCAATATGCCAAAAATGGTTGCAATTGACAAAACTGCAACACAAAATTTTCTTTGGGAGGTGTTGCCATAGTAACCGTGGTCTAAAGTTTGCACAACGGTTCATTTTGGTGTTGCAATAAGTTTTCTCCTATTGCAACACAATGGAGTGTTGTTGCAACGCCATATAGTGTTGCGAGCCATATTATAAGCAACTATCGTGGGTGTTGCAATAGTAACTGTTACAACACACCTGTTGTTGCTAGAGATACCTATTGCCACATACCCAAAGAGTGGTAATAGTTGTACTAGCAACGACAATGGGTGTTGCAGCAGACATTATTGTCACACTTTAATTGCATTGCAATAGATGGCCTCTCTGTTGCCACAACAAATATTTAGTTGCTAGAGGTGGCTCTTTATTGCCACACTAAATATGTGGTTGCACTATAGATGAAACCCTGTTGCCACGACAAATGTTTGGTTGCAATATGTGAAAGTCTCTATTGCCACGATCAGCACTTGGTTGCTATACTTGGACCCTCTATTGCCACAATCAACACTTGGTTACTATACTTAGGCCCTCTATCGCCACACTTACTATTGTGTTGCTATAGTCTGGAGACTATACTGCCATGCCCGTTGTTTCATTGGTATGAGGTTTTTTCCACTGTTTGTTTATTGCTAACTTGTTATAGCAAATATTGCAACACCAAATGATTGCGCCAATAGTCCATATTACAATGCTTTGTTTGGTAGCTTCAAACAATAATTGCACGACGAACAATATATGATGAATGTAGCAATTAGACATTCATTAAATCAAAATATGTTTTGTTCGTACAAATCATTAATGAAACCATCCAATGTCAAACTTAGCCAATAACACACGTACAACTAAAACATATAAGGTATCCAACACACAGTAGCTAGTTTGAACACATCAAAATATAATGAGCTATGTAACACTGCAGCAAAGGTTGCCTTGATGTTGATCATCCCATCAATCCACTCAAACTCCATCTTGCTCCTAAAAAGAATCATTAACAATTGGTATATGCATCAGGTAAACTGAAATTTTATTATTTTGGCGACAACAGCATGGAGTCGACAAAGCAAGCAATTTGGAATCTTAAACTAAAGACTAGCAGGTTTGCAAATAAATTTGCAGAATCAATCAAAAGTAAAAAGTTTATCCATCAAAAGACCATATCATCAAGTTTCTACCTTACAACAATGACAATGTGTTTTGCTATCTGCTGCTGGGCTTAATGGAATGTACCCTGCAGCAACAATAATTTACAGAAATGATACCAAATTTGATAGAACAGGGTATTGAGCTAGAGTATAGACCATTTGTCAAAAAACAAATTGTGTCTTGTTAATCAAGTAGATGATAATCACCAAGCACAGTAAGAAGTATGTTCATGGCAACTTGTTCGTAATTATATATAAGGCAACTTGTTTGCACTAGACTTAGATGATAATCACATAATATAATGAAGTAGATTCAGATGCATCTCATCATAGCATGCATAGGATTGCTACAGAGAACACGGCAAAACTGCTTGCACAATTAAAGCTTGAAGCTAAGAACTAAATTCACCTCCATGTGAAGACGATGCAGCAGTGTGTTGGATACCCAAGTATTAGCAAACTATGGCTCCTTCTGCCCCAGCCTACACTTTGAATAATAAGTACAGCTAATACTCAACAAAAACAAGATCGACAGAGCAACTGGAAAGAAAATTTTCCAGATTGTATAGCACAAGAAACTACATGATTCTTTTGTTAATTTGTTGTTTTAATTTAAGAAGAAGTGTACATTGAATATATCTGAATCTCAATAGCCAACACTGAAATACTGAATATGTTGGGTTATTTACATTTTACATAATACAGTAGCAGTAGCAGATTTCTTTGTTTATTTATAAATCATTACAAGCACTTGCGTGCAATTGTTCTAAATCACAATCACTACATAAATTTCATTTAGCATGTCATTCTTGCATAAGTGAGTTGATGGTCTGTTTCGTCATCAATTGTGCAACATTTCTAGGAAAAGTTTAGGGATTCAGGCAAACACAATATTCTACTAATAAGCAGGGAAAGGACAGAGGATTGCAAGTGCATACCATGGAGATGTAGGTAGACAGTTCTGAACGCAACATTGATAGTATATTTCAATTGCCGAGAATTTCTGAACAAATGCTCTCTCATGCTGGAAAAAAAGAAAGTGTGCTTATTAGGCAATATTTCTAAAAACTGACCTCTGAGAACTTAGTTAATGCACAACAAAAAAATGACCATGGTACCTAAGAATTGATGATTCCCTTATTGATGTAATAATATATGTTGCTACTATATATTCTGTTACTCCAACCATGGTGTCATGGTATGTCTTCAGTACTGACTACAAAAGAATGCATGCTTCACGGCGCCCTACAAGAAAGATTGTAAAACAATGATTAAATATCAGATTCATCTTATGCCAAAAGATATTCACAAATTACATAGAACTTCTACACATCTTGCTATGCCGAACAGGAATTCATCCAGCAATCTGGGACACCATCAAGCAGACAAGCAGTCGAGGAAAATAGTTTTAACATGGCAGAAATAGATCAAAAGTGGTGTGTATCGATATAAACTCAGCCAATATTGCATCACAACTCGTTAAACAACGAAACATGGAAAGCATGATCAGGACAAGCTCACTGATGATCTTGAGCTTAATCTGTAATAGAGAACACAGAGCTATAAAAATTACCATCTCTGAACAATAACAATTAAGCTACATCTTGTGGCAAAATACAGCTATAGCCAAATTTCCCTTCCTTATCTCACCAGTTGTCAGAGGAAACACATTACCAAGAAAAAAGAAGAGGCAAGTCAATCAATTTATAACAGACTACCAACATCTCAATTAACATAAAGGAAGGTTTCTTCAGCACCAAATGACAAACTCAAATTTGTGGCATTTCCAGTCACACTGGGGTACTTAAAAGAATTGCAAAAATTTAACCAGTTAGTAAATAAAGTGAACTGCTAGGGGTACCAAAGTATATATAGGAAAACAAACGTACCATCAGCTAGTATCACAGGGGAACCAAAGTAGATGAACTCGGGAAGCATATGTTCTGAAACAGGGGCAATTTGTAAGTGTAATCTTAATCTACTATGAAGGAAAGCAACAGCAGCAAGTGCACCAATCTCAGATAGGGTCACAAATTCACAACTAAAAGAATGGTGCAGAAATTTAATCTTATAGTCATCCCTGAAAAGGAATACTTAAAGGCTGTTCAGCTAATTAGCTTTTCCCCCAAGCTAGGAGCCCAAAATCAGTGGTAACAAGGCCACTGATATGCTAGAGTTACAAACTGGGTAGCTAATATTTGCCAACATAATGATTGCTATCGATCCAGGGTGTAACATATTGAGAGAAAGTCGATATATTGCCAGAGTACTATACGCAGGTACATATAGTTGTGCTGGAGCACTCCTGGCCAGTAGTGCCCGGTCTCCATGCCTAGAAGTGATGGGAGACATCCGGTACACTAAGACCAGGTAACACACTAACATGCAGCCATAGGGGCATCGTAGTCTAAATATAGACTAGGAGCACGCCTATTCTAACACACCCGCTCAGTCGAAACGTCAGCCACTTTGCACGTTTAGACTGGACCTAAACTCTGTGAACACTGAAGTGGGCAGCCCTTTGGTGAAGATATCTGCATATTGTGAAGATGTGGGAACATGCAGAACTCGAAGATCACCGATAGCAACTCGCTCCCAGACGAAGTGAAGATCAATCTCAATATGCTTAGTTCGCTGATGCTGAACTGGGTTGGAGATCATGTAGAAGGCACTGATGTTGTCACAATACACCAGTGTGGCGTGCTGCAGGGGGAATGAAGTTCCAGAAGAAGCTGGCACAGCCAAGTGGCCTCTGCAACTCCATTGGCCACCGCGCGATACTCTGCTTCAGCACTCGATTTTGACACCGTGTTCTGGCGCTTAGAGGACCAGGAAACAAGGTTGTCGCCAAGGAACACCGCATAGCCCGAGGTGGACCTGCATGTGTCTGGGCAACCGGTCCAGTCAGCATCTGTGTAGACAACAAGATCAGTCGAAGTAGATGGTCACAGCAGGAGACCAAAGTGAAGTGTGCCTCACACATAGCGAAGAATCCGCTTTAAGGCAGCAAGATGAGGCTCACGAGGGTCATGCATGTGAAAGTAGACCTGCTGAACAGCGTACGCAATGTCTGGGTGGGTGAACGTCAGGTACTGGAGAGCTCCAGCAAGGCTGCGGAAGTCTGTAGCATCAGACACAGGGGCCCGTCAACTGCAGCAACCTTCGGATTGGTGTCAACTGGAGTGGAGCATGGCTTGCACTCTGTCATGCCTGCACGGTCAAGAATGTCCAGCATGTACTGTCGCTGAGAAAGGAAAAGACCGTCACCACTGCGCTGAACTTGCATGCCAAGAAAGTGATGCAATTCACCAAGATCTTTCATGGCGAACTCTCGCTGAAGGGCTGAGATGATGCGCCGAAGGAGACCGGGTGAGCAAGCAGTGAGGGCAATGTCATCCACATAGAGTAACAGGTATGTTGTGTCGGATCCGTGCCGGTAAATAAATAGGGAGGTGTCTGACTTGGCTTCAACAAACCCAAGAGATAGCAAGTAAGAGGCCATCCGACTGTACCATGCACGGGGCGCCTGCTTGAGACCATAGAGCGACTTCTTCAGGAGGCAGACAAAATCTGGGTGAGCTGAATCTTCAAACCCAGATGGCTGCTTGCAGTAGACTGTTTCTGCCAGGGTGCCATGAAGGAAGGTGTTCTTCACATCAAGCTGATGGATCGGCCAGCTGCGAGAGAGGGCCAAGGAGAGTACCGTGCGAACAGTAGCCGGCTTCACCACAGGACTGAATGTCTCATCAAAGTCTATACCAAGCCGCTGGGTAAAACCATGGACAACCCAATGCACCTTGTACCACTCAAGAGACCCATCAGACTGGAACTTGTGCTTGAAGATCCACTTGCCATCGACGATGTTGGCTCGCGGAGGGCAAGGAACAAGATCCCAGGTGTTGTTCTGCAGCAGGGCATGTTGTTCTTCTTCCATAGCCGCTCGCCAGTTGGGGTCGACAAGAGCGCTACGGACAGTCTTCGGCACTGGGGAGAGGGATGTGGCACGATAGGCAGTAGGCAACCGAAATCCACTCTTCGAGCGCGTGCCCATGGCGTACTGATTGGTGACCGGTGGAACAGAAACAACACCCTTGGGTAGCGGTGCGACCGGAGCCGCAGGCGGTGCGGCCGGGGCCGCAGGTGATGCAGTGGGGGTCGCAGGTGGTGGAGGAGGCTGACGCGTGTAGTAGTGGACGAACTGATGCGCCGGACGAAGAGGCAGGAACCTAGCTGGGGGTCCGCGGGGCACCTGAACAGGTGCTGGGGAGGGCGCGGGCGACGTCGAGCCTGCATGAAGTGCAGACGGGACGTCCAGCAGTAATGGGGGCGCCTGCAGGTGCTGGAGAAGTAGTCCCGGTGGCCGCGCATGGCGCGGTAGGAGCCCCCGGCACCCGCAGCGTAGGCAGGATGTAGAGCGCGGGTGCCGGTGGATCATCGGTAGACTCCAAGTCGGGCGTGAGCACAACAGGCACAGTCATAGAGGGACTGGCAGGGGCGCTAGCAGAGCTAGAGTCAGCGGGTGATGTTCGTGCAGTCAAAAACTTATGCAACGATCCAATCGGAGCGGGCACATCATTAGTAACATCAGTGGCATCAAGAAAGTCAAGGTCCGCTGGGGCAGTGGGACCATGTTCCTCGGCAAAAGGGAAGGCCGTTTCATCGAAGATGACGTGCCGAGATATGATGACTCTGTTGGAGGAGAGGTCAAGGCATCGGTATCCTTTGTGGCACTACAAGAAATGTATGATTTTTTGACATATTTAGTATGACAATAGACCGTGATGTCATTATATTATCCAGATTATGACATTCTGTAATAGACATTTTGACCTAGTGACATAAAAAAGTTGGATGTCATAATAAATGTCATAGAACTATTATAATTCCATAGTATGACAATATTCACTATGTCATGAGGCCTAATTTATAAATGTCAAAAAAAATTGACATAGGTTGGGTGTCAAAAAATATTTTTAGAAATATTTAAAATACTCTTGTCCATGTTGGCATGTCTAATTTCGACATGGGTTATTTTTTTCTTTTTTTGCTATTTTTCCCTATATTTTTCTCAGCCTGATCTTTTATGTACCTTAACTTTGGGTCCTACTTACAGTAAAGCATCGAGATTAACAAGGCATTGTGGGTAGTCTATGTAGATTGGGTGTTTGGTTCCTTTGCTTTGCTGGTTGGTGTTGGAGTCTGTACAAGCATGCATGTTTCTCCTTGCTGATGTGAAGGTGAGAGAGAGAGGCGAAGTCCAAAACAAGGTCTGAGCGACGCGTACATGGGCCAGAACAGTAGTGGTGGGCCTACATTCTACAAGGTCCAAAACAAGGCCTGCAGAACATATATCATGGGAGACCTAGGTCCCAGACGAGCCCCTCCTCCACCGAGCGCCGCCACCTCCCTGTCCCAGCTCTCTAGCGCACAGCGCAGCCGTCAGAAACCCTAAACTTTGGCGGCGGCGGCGGCGAGACGACGATAGCAGCGGCATCGGCAGGCGGGGGCGCGCGGGCGCTGTCCCAGTGGGAGCAGGACATCCAGATGATGCTCGCAGCCAAAGTCCATCTAGGCACCAAGAACTGCGACTTCCAGATGGAGCGCAACTTGTACAAGCGCCGCACGGATGGTATAAGTCCAATTCTCTCTATGACTAACCAAACATTTTACATCCGAATGGGTCTTGTGTTGGATATCTAGTTATAGATCTATTGGGGATCTTGCTATTATTAGGCCACGGTTCTAGTTCTGAATAAAATCTAATTACTTTTGCCTGCTCATTAGTTAAACGTCAATTCTGAAGAAAAATTGAAAATGAAACAATTCAACCCCTGGTCGGGTCATGAAGGAATGGAGAGGCTAGCTAGCTAGCCAAACGAATCGAAAACTTTGTGCAAAGCAGAAGTGATTCAACCAGTTAAAGTATAGGTGTCCGACTCAATACTACAAGTGCTGAGACTAGCTGCACGATGTGTGCGCACATAGGTAGTAAAATGTTTTTTTATTAAAAAAATTAAAGGTGATCCGCCACACATATATAGAACCATGAATCAAGCCATTGGCTTGCTTGGAGGCTTGGAGCTAGCTTTACCACCTAACCAATCATTGTACGACGTCTAAATATTATACACTTATTTTTAATTTCTCTTATAAATTTTGCTTATTATATTCTCTCTTTTTTTTCTATTAGAGGCTGGAACACATGCATGTTGAGGGTTCGAAGCTTAATGATCATTGACAACAGAATGATAATTTGAAGCTTAATGATAACTGTAATTTGGAAAGGGACTTGAGATATAGATGACATTTATACATTACAGTGTGCCTATTCTAGTACATTGCAGCTCATGCAAGTGACCTCAACCATGTTTTTTTTGTGGTTCTAGCTACTCAATTTACTTTTTGGTATTGTAAATCATACGATTTTGAACTCTAATTATGTTGTAAACTGCTTATTAGCTGATTGTTTCTATGGATCATTTAAAATTACCTTAAGCATATCAGTGAGTCCATGGTTTGCTTCCATGCTTGCAGGTCCAGGAGCAACTGAGTGGCCAATCACTATTGACTGCTCTATAGAGCAACTTGTGCCTTGGAATTAATTGTTTTTATTACACCCTGTTTGAATAAGCTTGATGGATTAATTTTCTTAATGATGATTTGGTGCTCAAACTAGAAATTTGATTTGTCCTTGCACCTGTGTTATGTGAAGTAGTGCATAGTCTGTTACCAAGTGCTTAACTCATGTATGTGTTATGCTTGTTTCCTCTTTGTAGAATGCATCATAGAGAATTATTATACTATAACTGCATTTTTACTATCATTTTTACTTATTTCTTGCTATGATGAAAAACTCCATTGTTTGGACAGATCTTTATACCAAACGGAAAATAAATATATTTGCACATATCTTAATTTTTCTGGTGTTATTGTTGCTAGGCTAACATGGAGGCATATCTTGCTCAACAAATAGAAGGACAAGCTCCAAAGACGCGCACTTGAGGCTGTAGCTCATGTTCTGCCGAATTCAACATTTCTTCAGAATATTGGTATGCAGCTCACAACAAAGAAGAAAAATATCAAGGTTGCTAAAATGACTGCTCGTGTGAATGATCTTTACGGTGAACTGCAAGCTGCTCAGATGGGATCAGCTGGACTGTTGTGTTGCTGTTGTTATGAGCTGTTGTTGTTACTGTTACGCTATTGTGTTGCTGCTATTGTGTTGCTATTGTTATGCAAATTTGAGACAATAGTTTCTTGAATTGTAGGACTATTAGAGTGAAATTATTGTGATGTCTTGCTGTGTTCGAGTAGCAGATTTTTGAATTGTAAGACTAGTGATATGGAGATAATATTCTATGATGTATGGGCTATTTCTGTGATGTATGGGCTGTATTTGCTGAATTGTGATGTTATGACATTTATTTTTTTGTGCCATGTCATCACCACGTCAGATTTTCATCTTACGTGGCATTTTGCCATGTGGCGAGGTCTCAAATATTATGACAAATAACCAATGCCATACCTTATGACAAAGAATATACAGATGTCACATGATCCGTTTATGACAGTGATTTTTTGACATATAGTTTTTTGTCAACTAATTGTCACAACTCTTATGTTGTGACATTATTTTCATATGTAATGACATAAATAGAAAGTCAAAAAATCACAGGATTCTTGTAGTGTGGTGAGGGGAGTAACGTAGAAAGACACACAGGGCAGAACTAGGTGAGAGTTTGTGAGGAGCGGTGGCAGACAAGTTGGGATAACACTTGCAACCAAAGACTCGAAGATGATTGTATGTGGGTGGTGTACCAAACAATACTAGGTGAGGTGTGGAGAACTGTAGAGTCTTGGTAGGCAAAATGTTAAGCAAACCTGTCGCTGTGGAGAGAGCCTCCACCCAATAGGAGGGAGGCATAGAAGCCTGAAAAAGCAGGGAGTGAATAACATTATTGATAGAGTGAATAATGTGTTCGGCTTTACCGTTTTTAGACGAGGTGTAAGGGCAAGACATGCGAAGATGGATGCCTTGCGTGAGGAAGAAGTGGCGGGTACTAGAGTTGTCAAACTCTTTCCCGTTGTCACATTGGACAGCCTTGACATGGGCACCGAATTGGGTGGAGGCATGGGCGATGAAGTGAGTGAGCGTGCTGAAAGTGTCAGATTTAAGATGCAGAGGAAATGTCCACAAGTAGTGAGTGCAATCATCAAGAATGACCAAATAATATTTGTAACCAGAAATGCTAACAACTGGAGATGTCCATAAGTCACAATGTATGAGATCAAACTTATTAGACGCACGAGAGGTGGACGCATGAAAGGGCAGACAAACATGACGCCCTAACTGACAAGCATGACATAAGTATGAACAATCTAAAATCTGACACGAAGTACTAGATGCAAGCTTGGATAACGCCTCATGACCGGGGTCGAGACGTCGATGCCATAGTGGAGATGGAGCGTGAGCAACAAGGGAGTGTGCTGGTGGTAGACGTAGTGGGTACAGCGGCCCAGAGCTATTGCACCTGACGATCTCGGACCGAGAGGGAAGTGCCTTCACAGAACAGCCAGCGGGGTCAAATTCCATAGAACAATTATTGTCGATAGTAAATTGGCGGACAGAGATGAGGTTCTTAATAAGTCATGGAGACACAAGAACATTATTAAGACGCAAATTAGGAGATAACTCTGTCGAAGCAGTGGCAGTAACTAGATGTGTAGAACCATTATCGACAACAATAGATGAAGGAATAAGATACCACAGAAAGAAAGTATGTGAAAGAGAGGAGGACTGGGATGTCATGTGTGAGGTAGCACCTGAGTTGAAGAACCACTCGTGCGATGCCGGAGGATTCAGCGTCGATGTGCTGAAGTTCGAGGCGAGGGCCGTCGAGTTCCATGTGAGGTTGAGAGGCTGCAGGCAGAGTTGGCCCGTGTGACTCTAGAAATGGACCAGGCAGTCCAGCAGAATAGTGTGCTGAGTCAGGATCTGCTAGCAGTGAGAGAGCAAAGGGACAGGGTGACCACAGCTCACATGAACTGTGAGCGCATGCTAGTTCATGTGCTTGGTCAGAGGAATTAAGCCTGGCACGAGGAGGACACCCTAAGGGCTCGATAGCTGGAGCTTGAGCAGCAGCTAGCTAATGCTGAGGAGTACTATGAGAACCTGCATGAGGAGATCCACCAGCTACATAACTAGCTCCATCCTTACCACCAACCTGGAGCAGCTGAGTTAGACTCTGAGGATAAGATGGATGAGGACCCAGAGATGGAGGCAGCCGCTAGTGGAGATGAGGACGAGGAAGGTTCCGGCATGGACAGCGACCATAGCGAGTAGATGCTAGGGCTTTAGAGCTAGTCCTTCTTCTTTTGCTCTTGTTGTTGCATGACATGTGTTTGCAATCTGTTGGATCTTGAATGTGTAAGACTTTATGTGTTGAGTTGTTTTGACGCTGAAAGTCTAGTGTATGTATGCTGGCAATTTTTATGTATGCGAACCCTGTTGGCTAAATGTTAAGTAATCAGTTAGTGATGTTGTGTGTGGATGATGAATTATTGTGCCTCTGTTTATTGTGTGGATTTATTCTCATCAGTAAATTCAGTGTGGCACGATTTTACATATGTCTACCGGTTGATGGCAACTCCTAACGACTGCCTATCGTTGACGCATGCAGATGGTGCAAACGCATGGCAGGGGTAACCGCAACCCCGGTGCTGGAGAAGGTTCCTCCGGAGGTGGGGCTCGTAGGAATGAGGAAAGAGCACCATCACCACCCCCACCACCACCTCCTCCGTACACTGCGGACGTGTTTTTCGCACAGTTTCTAGGGAGCAAACGAAACATGGAGCAAATGCAGCAAAACATGGAAGCTGCCCTACGCAACATCGCCAACAACATCCGCCATGGGGATAACCAGGGCGGTCGCAAAGTGAACCAGTATAGCTCTTTCAAGGACTTCATGGACACAAAACCACCAATCTTTAAAGAGGCCGTGGAACCGCTTGAGGCGGATGAATGGATTAACACCATGGAGCAGAAGTTCTGTCTCCTTCGGCTGACCGAAGAGCTCAAGGTAGAGTACACAGTGCATCAGTTGCATGGACCTGCTGGGATATAGTGGTCCCATCATCGTACCACCCATCTAGAGGGGACCCCGATCACCTGGAACCGCTTCACCACTGCTTTCCAGGGAAATTATATTCCTCCGGGTGTGGTGGAGATGAAGATTGGAGAATTCATGAAGCTGTCTCAGGGAACCAAGACTGTGAAAGAATATTTGCATGCTTTTAACAATCTTGCTCGATACGCTCTGGAGTTTGTTAGCACAGATGCTAAGAAGATTGCTAGTTTCTAGAGGGGCTTAATAACGAAGATGCTAAAGACCATGGGTACAGTGACCCGTGCTACTTTCAATGCCTACATCAGTGACTGTCTAACTCAAGAGAAGAATAACAACAACTATAGTGCATCCAAGTCATGTAAGAGGGCTTTCGAATCTGGATCGTCCTAGTCTAGGGCACCAGTGGCAGGACGTCAGCAGTATCGTCCTCCTACCCCGGGTGCTAGTTTTCTACCTTCACAGAAAAGAAGCACAGGACATCCAACTCAGCAAAAGCCGTACAAGGTAGCAGTGGCTCCAGCAAAGCTAAGGACCAATCAAGCTGCGACACCTACTAAAAACACCATGACCAAGGCACCGTGCTACAACTGCCACAAGATGGGGCACTTTGCTAAAGAATGTCTGTTGACACTTGCTAACACCACTTGAATACTAGGTTGTCATCCTCAGCATGGAACTAGAGTGTACTATGGTATTTATACGCACACAGATAAATTTACAAGCGCACGGATACCGTTGTAGCTTTTACCCGGTTAAAGGTTTTATCGTATCCACAGGGAAACGGGAGAACCAACTACGCTCTAACTTAACCAAGACAGACAGGTGGGTGTAAAATAGGAAATGTGATAGAATTTTATAACAATAATATTAAAGGTAAAATGATAATGGGGGAATATAGAGTAGAGCAATCTAATATATGGGCGATAATAGGTGAATAGAGAGGATAACTAGGGTTTCTCCACTTCAAAGGGGTATGTCTGTCTATGGCATACCATAAGTATAAGACAACACAAAGGATGCTTATACCTAAGGTCGAGGACTCCTACCAGTCCTAGTAATGGGAGGTGGACTACAGAGGACTACGTAGCTGTCACCTGCGCAGCCTACCACGCGATCCGGCTAATAGGGGATATCCACAAGTAATCTAGGTCTAAGCAACACGCTTAAACCTATACTACAACTCTCACCTATAGCGTCCTATAGATTAAAGTACTCAAAAGAGTTGTGAACCAGAACATACATGGATAGTAATTGCATAATGAAATAAGAAGTAGATTACCAGAGTCATCCCGTGAGCAAGCTTGATTAGAGCTTGGTCATGGCGAAGTGAAACCAGAGGAAGAACCGATAGGCCGGCCTCTCCTCCAATCCTCCCTCGCTCTCCATCTCGCTACTATCTAGATCTACTCTAGTTTAGAGAAGAGAGGAGAGATCTCATCTCCAAACCCTAGCTTTTGCTCTGTCTATGAATAATGAATAGGGATGCAGAGGTGTCTTCTCCAAGGGCCAGGGGTCCTGCTTATATAGTCCTTCCAAATGAACGTGGGCCGTCGGATCAAACCGACCTTAATCACATGGTTTTCCTTAATCCTTTAGGTCGGTGGAGCATAATCTGCGAGGCGGAGCCTCACTGGCTGCCAGAGTAGGGCGGGCACCCTAGGGGGGAGGGCGGGCGCCCTACCCTCGGGCCCGCTCGGCCTCTCGTTCGTTCCCGTGGCTTCTGGAGTCTTCTAGATGATAGAAAATTGCCGTACACGTTAATATCTTTGTGTAAACCCGACGTGTGGGCCTTTCCTCCATGTTTCCTAATAGCCCCCTGTAGAAATAGAAAAACACCAAAACTCGTGGAATTCTGTCAGATAAAACCCTAAGTCTAGGTGTTGGTTGCATTTGGATCATTTTCTTTGTTTATTTGATGATTAAATTTGGTACTTAAGGACCGTCAACAACTCCCCCAAGCTTACCTCTTGCTCATCCCTGAGAAAGGATGGACTCAAGAGTTTCTGCAGTGGTTTCATGCCTTAAGGGTACACATGCATTCAAACAAGATCTCATCTATAGGTTAGGGTAAACTGTTAAGATTTAAACTTACTCATATTACCATCCACCATGGGGCTTGTAACCGTCACTTGTGTCTTGAGTAGTTAAAGGATAGAACGGTCAAGTCAAGCGCCATGTCTCTTGTTCTTGATCAACTATAGCTCTGGAGTTTTTTTTGCAGATTTTCAAATAAAACTCAGAGATTCCTTGTATGACTCTCTCTATTCTCTCTTTTGTGGTATTTCTGGATCCTTACCAAGGCAGTGATGGTATATGCCTTCTCTCAAAGTATGTAGTATTTGTGGTATAAGGCATAGTGACATTGCCTTCTCTCTCATCCTACTCTAATAAGGCTTTGATATCTGGAGCTCATAGGTGGGAGATAAAGTATACATACTTACAGGACATTTATTGCATAGTCAAACCATGGATCCAGAAGAACAAGTCAATAAGTCAAATCAAGATGTGCATGTGTGGCGAATGAATGGTGATAATGGTGAAAATAGTGGTGAAAGTCTAATTCTACTTTTGCTCTTTTTAGGGGATCCATACCTTGCTTGCACTTTGAAGCTTTTTGAGGAGAATGAGATGCTCTATATATTTTTTTCTTTTCTCTGAGGTGGGTATCTTGTACCCCTAATTCTACTGTCGGACACTTGTCCATTTTTACCTCTCGTCTCACTTTTTCTTTTCTATGAGGTTCCGGGCACTTGCCCCTTTTTATTTCCTCGTATTTTTCCTTTTTCTTCTATCTTTTTTTAGAGCACTCACCCTCCTGGAATAATGTAGCAAGTGGTAGTAACCAAAATATCTCGAGCATTTATTTCACATGGAAAAACAGGAATGGGATAATGTTTTTGGCTATTCTCTCCCGGATAGGAGTAGAATAATTTTAGGTGAATCTGGAGATGGAATTGAGTGGATGTATGCGGATGCGTACTTCCGGAGTAGAAGTAGCTTGTATGAGTGAACGTGCAAGTGAATCTCTATTTTAACCGCATGACAAGCTCCTAAGGGTCTACACAGCTTGACCACACTCAATGCTCATAAGTAGTAAAAAGTAAATGTATGGTCCATAGTCTAATAAGCATGTATATATGGCTGTGGTAGGATTTTAAACTCTCATCATACAGGAACTCATCATGCAACATTTTAAAGATTTTCAAAGATAAAACTCTCCAGAATTCTAGCATCTCTAAGAACAGATAAACAGCAGCTCAACCTTCCCATATCGTATCCGTTAACGACTTAGACTTTAGATCAAGTACTCTTCCCATAAGTTCAGGTTTAGAGCAATCTTTAAATTATAACAGTTATGTCTAAACTTGGGAGAGAGAGCTCAAATTTGAAAACTAGGTACTTGGTAGAGCAACTATTCATCATATCCATGTAAGAGTTTATCATTAGAGTTCAATTTGGCATAGACACTTTATTTATTTATTTAGCAAACTAAGCAAAGATATATGCACAAAATCTTTATTTGGGTTTTTATGATTATGCATCTTTTTATTATTTTAACAAAGTGTAAGTATAAACGTAGATAGAAACACTTAGCTGGATAAAATGGGGGTGCTCTCTCCCAAGCTGGATTTTGACGTAATTTCTTTTGATGCAGCTAGCAGGTGGCAGAGGTGTATTTGAATGTCGGCAGCACCCTGACAGCGATTAGGATGTCCTCCGTCTGCTAGTTTTCTTGATCCTTGAATTCTGTGGAGCTCAAATAGACAACAAAGCTTTGTGGAACTAGTTAAGTGTTAGCATAAATATCTAGCCTTTATCATGTTGAGCCTTCTCAATAAATGTTACTCTCTTTAGTAGGATCACAATCTTATTTTTATATTTTCATTTTATAGGACAACAATATATTTATTTTATTTTTACGCCACCATAGTGAATGTACTTATGGGTTTTATGCCACGAGCATACTCACATGGGGCTTACTATTTTTAATATTTTTATTTTCTTTGCAAGATAGAATGATTAACTAACAAGCCATTTAAGGAAAGTAAATAATTTAAGGGAAAAGTGAATGCAGAAAGGATAAATATGGATAACTACCGATTTTACCTTTCGGCGAGGGTTCAATGTTTTAAGTCTTCTGAACAAGACTTCTCACCGTGTTCATTCTTCAGGTGCGTCATTTGATTCATGTGTGGACCTTGACGTTTGCACCTCTTGATACGGTGTAACCCATGTTCTTCATTTGCCCGACAGTTCAAAGTGCGGCGTTGGCAGCATCCTGCTCAGTGTGTTTGTGCTCGTAGATCCAGGTCCTTCACTTGGTGGAGTCTTGGAGTTGTAAAACTCCTCCATGTTTTGCTCGAAGTGTACCTGCTTATAGAGACAAGGCAGAGATCAAGTGCATGGGCCATATTGGTGGAAAACACCAACAAAACCAAAAGTGTATTTGTTCTTCTCTAACCTTAAGCATAGTGAGCAAGACAAAGTTGATGGAAAATAAGATCATGAGTGTAGCATTTAAAACATTTGTCAGATCAGATCGCTCAACCTAATGGAAAGATAATCTATCTATATTTATGTTTTTTATATATATCTTACAAAGATTGAGTGTGCAATATTTTAGCTCATATGATTAGGAGTGTGGGATCACAAGGACTAAACATGTTGAATCGATTGGGTTGGTTAATCTAGAGTTGTAAATCATACATGTTTGTCTCTTTTATTCATGTGAACGCCAGAACCAAGGAGAAGCTTATAAAAGTGAAAGTTAAGTACCTTAAGATGTTACCTTACTTGAAGAGTGATGGTACAGTATCACCTTGTGGAAGCTTTCCTTTCTTAGCGGTTGTGCATCATGTTTGTGGCACCCTCCATAGATCATCTCTTATGAGCTATGTCTTCCTTGTGTAAATTGTTAAACTTCATGTGTCTCTCTCTTTGTCTCCAATGTGAGTTTATCTTAGGACTTGTGCTTGTCATTCATCCGATCTTCTTGCTCCAATCATGGAAAGGTTAGTGACAAGAATACCCAAAGGAATATTTTTACAATTATCCTTATATGCTCAATACACAAGGTAATGTCGCAAATAATTAAAAGCTCATGTTACGATCTGATCAATGCTTATTTTAGGAAACTAAGCTTGTCCTTGGGAAACCATCAATTTATGTCGGTGAAGTGGTTTCCCCTCCGACGCTGACCTATATCTAGACCAACTCAACAAGATCTGGAATATTTATTATAGACATATGCATCGACAACCACCCTTTTAAAGTTTTTATAAATAGAAAAGAAGAGGGGGTTGGAGATCTCAAATGTGGTGATGTTGGAGAGACCAATAGATTGGGAAGATGTTGCATATGAGCATGGAGTAAACGAAGTGGCTATGAAATAAATTCCATGCTCATTAATGTTATCTTCGTCTCCAATCTGAATGTTCGGAGTTTCTCCTAGATTGGTCTCGCCTATGTCCTCTTCTGTATTTGGATGAATCTCATCTTCAAAGGGAGTCAAGAACTCACCATTTGAAATTGAGCCAAAGTCAGAATCCATTAAGGCTTCTTCCTTGTCCATTCATTCTACACATTCTAGCCATTTAGAACTTGTGATCAGGAAAGGGGAGGTGTTAGAATTTTCTATATGGCTTAGCTCTCCTTCTATGACATTACTTGACATGTCATGCTCATGGTCTTTATGACTCCTATGGTTTGATTGTCCTGATGGATTGCTAGGATCATCATGAGATGGAAAAGGAGAGGGATAAGAGGGGTCTCTAAGGTCAAGGATGGATTTAGAATTTGTGAACATGGAAGGGGAGCAGATAGAATCTTCTATATGGTTTAGCTCTCCTTCACTTGATATGTCATCCTCGACTTCTTCATAACAGGAACTAGGACATTCTCTAAGAGAACCATTATTGCAGGGATTTGAATTATCCCTACTTGAAGGTCTCTTATGGAACCAGAAGTCTAAACCATCAGCATCTGAAAGATTTAAGGTCAGAATTCCTTCCTCCCATGGAGAATTTTGGGGTATTGATGGTTTAGGATCGATAGCTAAAGTTTCAGATTGAAGTGGTTGTAATTTGGCTATCGAAACTTTCTCTTCTTGTTTAGGAACTGATTCTTTCTCTTTCTCAGGGATATAAATGCTAGGAGACTTTTCACTCATTAAATCAATCAAATTCCAAGCTTCATTAGCGGACAGGCGGTGGAACGATCCTCGAGAGGCCGCATTAAGGGTTTGCTTATTTTCCCTACTAAGGCCCTTAAAAAAGTGAATTAGAAGAACTTCTTCTGGAATAGAAAGATTTGGGCCAGTGAGAGTAAGGTCAATAAAGCGGTCCCATGTTTTGCCAAGAGATTCTTCTTCTAGTTGTCTAAAAGAAAGAATCTCAATCCAAAGATCCATCACTTTGGAGATTGGGAAATATTTTAGACAAAAATTATTGGATAGCACCTTCCAATCTCCGTGAGCACTTCCTACGTTGAGTTTATACCAGTGTCTAGCTTTTCCTGTTAAAGAGAACGGAAAGAGCTTCCAAACTCTTCGAGGTGTGTGTATGGGTTTTCCTCACCTTCTCCTGAGAAAGGTTGTTTTTGAAGAAATTCTATGTATTTCGGGCTTATCTCAAAACTAGATGTCATGATAGGCTTTGAAGATTTTGGTGGTTCGAGATGTGTGCCCGTAGGTCTATGAAACTGATAGATAGACATGTTTGCATTCATGATAGACCAGAGATCAAAGATTAGATAAGAAGAAAGAATAGCAGAGATGAGGCAAAGGGTAAAAGGAAAATATATTATGCTTTTATATATTTTTTTTGAAAAAAAGATTAAGCTAGTTTGTAGTCAACTCAGCAACCGTCTCCCCGGCAACAGCGCCAAAAAGCTTGTTGACACTTGCTAACACCACTTGAATACTAGGTTGCCATCCCCAGCATGACACTAGAGTGTACTATGGTATTTATACGCACACAGATAAATCCGCAAGCGCACGGATACCATTGTAGCTTTTACCCGGTTAAAGGTTTTATCCTATCCATAGGGAAACGGAAGAACCGACTACGCTCTAACTTATCCAAGACAGACATGTTGGTGTAAAATAGGAAATGTGATAGAATTGAATAAGAACAATATTAAAGGTAAAATGATAATGGGGGAATATAGAGTAGAGCAATCTAAT
The DNA here is from genome assembly GCF_000003195.3 of Sorghum bicolor. Taxonomy (NCBI): domain Eukaryota; kingdom Viridiplantae; phylum Streptophyta; class Magnoliopsida; order Poales; family Poaceae; genus Sorghum; species Sorghum bicolor. The sequence goes on from NC_012879.2 coordinate 22,677,336, forward strand.
ATATGGGCGATAATAGGAGAATAGAGAGGATAACTAGGGTTTCTCCACTTCAAAGGGGTATGTCTGTCTGTGGCGTACCATAAGTATAAAACAACACAGATGATGCTTGTACCTAAGGTCGAGGACTCCTACCAGTCCTGCTAACGGGAGGTGGACTACAGAGGACTACGTAGCAGTCACCTACACGGCCTGCCACGCTCTGGCTAACAGGGGATATCCACAAGTAATCTAGGTCTAAGCACCACGCTTAAACCTATACTACAACTCTCACACTACAAGAAATCTGCCATCTTATGACTTTTACCTCATGACATTAGACTAAATAGTCACTACTTTGTTTAGTTTATGACTTCTTTTGTGGAGCCAACTTAGCTTAGTGACTTTGATTAATTTATGTCATAAATAAAAAATGTCTTAAGCCAGTCACGGTTCGATTCCTCAAGGTGCATTTTTCCCAAAAAACATTAAACAACAACGCGCTGCCTTCCCCTGCACTCCCCTTTCTGTGATGAATGATTAATAGGGTCATTGATAGAAAAAAATAAGCGTTACAAATCATGGGCGTAATTTCTGACTCCGATTAAATTCCAAGCAGTGGCTTAAATTAAATAGAGTGAACCTTAGATAAGTGTCGTACATTGATATTCATGGTTTACATTAAAAATAGTGTCGTATATTGATATCACAGTTTACCATTTAAAAAGAAAAGAATAAGAAAAGATGATAAAAAAAGAAAATAAAGAAATGAAAATGAAACAATAATGTTGACATTTCTCCTGGGCGATGTCTTCCTCATGAAGCCTCTCTCTCCGTGAGTTCTCTCTCTCCCAGACCCTTCTCTCACGCCGCCCTCCTCTCCCTGCTAACCTGCTCCCACCCGCTCTCTCCTCCAACTGGGCTGCTACCGGCGTCGCCCTCTCCAGTGCCGTCCGTGCCTCAGCCACCGCCTGACCCCAAGCACCGCTCCACCAACCCATGCCGCCGTCGCCGCCGGGCCAGCCGCACCGGGACGACTATGACTGGGCCTAGGGGTTTTGGGCGCCACGCCGCACACAGGCCGGAGCCGTCCCTCCTCTTCCTACTGAGTGGGATCCCGAGCATCATCAGAGGTCCATCTCTCCATTTGTGCTGTGTGAAATACCCAATCCCTAACTTAGCTTCTCTATTTCAATTCAGATCTGAGCAGCAATGGCCTGGATCTTGACGGCTTCTCCTGGTCAACGAGGACCCCAGATCCGTTCGGTGCTATGGTAGAGAGGCTAATCCATGGTGTACCCGTTTAGTGACAGGGCCATGGATGGTGCCGTAGTAGGCATCGTGTTTATCCAGTGCACAGCTTGAGTCATGTGCTTTTGTTTGGATTTTCTCTACTAGCTATTTCTATGGACTTATCTTTCAGCAAAGCAATTATCTTTCAACCTGCAGGTTTATTTTTTGAGCTCCACGAGGACATGGGTTTGGAGTTATACTGCAGTAGCTCATTCAACTTTTAGGTTCAGAGAACTACTCTTATCTTTGTCTTTAGTTGTTTGGTTTGGTTCCTGCGACAGTTCATGTAGCTGTTATGTTCACCTACACAGTTAGTAATATTTGTCTCTACGATGTTAATTCACAGTAGCAGCAACCCAGATTCATTAATGGTGGTGTATTGGTTCTTACAACTGAACAAAATATTTTAACTTTTAGTTGAATATATGCAATGTTCTACACTACTTGCATTACTGTTAGTTGAATATATGCAATGTAATTAAGCATTAGCATGTCACATGATTGACCTTAAATGAAAACCTACTTGCTTTTACCTTGCAGATGTATGACTTTAAATTTAATAGTATTCATAACTTAGTATACCAAAAAGGTTCAGCAAGCCAGTCATTTCTAGTCATTTGGTTCCATCTACAGAGGCATCTACTTGTGCTAACCCTATTTATACCATGGCCTTATCTTATATATATTCATTTTAGCTTCAATGCTGATATTTGCTTATTGCTGTTTTCTGCAGACAAGACTAAGTTGTTGCAGGCATCAAGTGATCTCCAGGCTGTGAGTTTTGTGGAACAAAGGGATGTGTTGATCATTTGCTTCTGTCTTATTGAAGTGGTTACTCTTGGTGCTGGGTTTGAGATAGTTTGGGTTCGAGATAGTTTGGTTTGAAGGTAATTTATCTTTTTGACAGTGCCAAACATATGTTGTTTTTTTGGTTGAATGGAAATACTGAGAACAACGGAACTATGCAATTTATCCCCATGCATGGTCGACTTATTATTTGAAAATTCAAATGCATAAGCTAGCAGCTTGCTGAGAACAAACATATGATGCTTGTCTTTACAGAAAAAAACAACATTGGATTTTGTTTCTTATCTATTAATCATACCAGCTAAACGAAAAAGAATAAAAATTGTAATATTGTGATACAAAAGCCAGCCTCTAATTGATAAAGAGTGACTTATAAATTGAAGTTGGGAGACTAAAAGAGACTGCAGTCTAGAGACTTATATACTATGTCATGTACCAATTTTCTCTGAACTTGTTGATATATACCAGCCAAGTCTGATATCATCATATTGTAACTGCAGCTGCTCCATGTGTAATTGGACACCTTGGGAAGGCATTTGAATGTGCTCTTGGCAGCAGCACTACTTTTTTGTATCGGTAGGTTTCTATTTCCCTAGCCGTTGCTTATGATATTTTTTTTATTTTATATTGAAATCTGTTTGATGTCTTACATTAAACTTAGATTGATCCTTAGAAATTTTGTTAGCTCCATTATGTCTTAACCCTATAGAAAAACTGGACCTACATCGTGTGGGGGTAAAGAACATAAATAAATTGTGGTGTCTTGTATGCAAATAATTTTGCTAGTCTAATTTTCAGCTAGCTGTTTTCTCGGATACACAAATATAGATACATGTGTATTCATTTTTCTTTCTAATTTTTTCTATGTCGTCTTGATGTTACAGGTTGAGGGAGGCCTTGGAGGAAGCAAACATATAATATTTTTCTTTTGATAAGATGGAGATGAGGCATTTTGTAGTGAATCTAGTTAGATTGTGCAAGCAAATATATTATGACTTGTGCCTGCCATTTGACCTAGCTAGATTGTATGTGTGTTATTCCTTGTGTAATGGTGACATGTCATGAATTGTGCAAGCAGACTTGGTAATGTTGGCTTTAGTGAAAACTTGAGATAACTTATCTTATATGGTTGATGAGTATTGTGGGCAGCTATGGTTTACATATGTATGTGGTTGATGAATAAAGTGACCTGTTATGGATGTTTATTAGGCATGAAATCTAGTTAATATGAAATTAAAATTATATATAATTACATGGCAAGCTTCAAAAAACTTATGACTTTAAACAGTTGTCATAAGTGTTTGTGACTTTTAAAATCAAAGTCATAATGCTATGACTTTGCCCACTAAAAGTCATAAGTGGTCATTAAAGATAGTCATCTTTTGACATTTCATTTTTTATCAACTTGAAGTCACAAATGACAACATATGACTTATTTTCTAGGTATTATGACTAATGTTAAATGTCAAAAGATGGTAGATTTCTTGTAGTGTCACCTATAGCGTCCTATAGATTAAAGTACTTATAAGAGTTGTGAACCAGAACATACATGGATAGTAATTGCATAATGAAAAAGAAATAGATTACCAGAGTCATCCCATGAGCAAGCTTGATTAGAGCTTTATCATGGCGAAGTACAACCGGAGGAAGAACCGACAGGCCGGCCTCTCCTCCAATCCTCCCTCACTCTCCATCTCGCTACTATCTAGATCTACTCTAGTTTAGAGAAGAGAGGAGAGCTCTCATCTCCAAACCCTAGCTTTTGCTCTGTCTATGAATAATGAATAGGGATGCAGAGGTGTCTTCTCCAGGGGCTAGGAGGCCTGCTTATATATCCCTTACAAATGAACGTGGGCCGTCGAATCAAACCGACCTTAATTGCACGGTTTTCCTTAATCCTTTAGGTCGGTGGAGCATAATCCACGAGGCGGAGCCTGATTGGCTGCCAGAGCAGGGCGGGCGCCTTAGGGGGGAGGGCGGGCGTCGTGCCCCCGGGCCCGCTCGGCCTCCTGTTCGTTCCCATGGCTTCTGGAGTCATCTAGATGATAGAAAATTGCCACACATGTTAATATGTCTATGTAAACCCGACGTGTGGGCCTTTTCTCCATGTTTTCTGATAAACCCCTGCAGAAATAGACAAACACCAAAACTCGTGAAATTATGTCAGATAGAACCCTAAGTCTGGTTGTTGGTTGCATTTGGATCCTTTTCTTTGTTTATTTGATGATTAAATTTGGTACTTAAGGACCGTCAACAATGTCCTTACCCCAAGAAGCAGCAGACAACCTACTCAGCCCATGTGAACCACACCTCGATAGAGGAGATCCCGAAAGGAGAACCGGTAACAACTAGTATGTTCCCTGTCAACCAACATCTTGCAGTTGTTTTGTTTGATACTGGATCATCACATTCATTTATGAGCCAAGCATTTGCACAAAAGCATGATCAACTAGTTACCGAGTTGGGTTGTGGTTATCGCATCAGTTCAGCTGGGGCTGATGTGTTGACCAACAAAGCAGTAACACGGACTACCTTGGATATCAGCGGCTGAAGGTTTTGCATAAACCTTGTGGTCATGCCAGGATTAGTTTTGGATGTTATCATCGGTATGGATAAGAGGACAGACTAGGGTGCAGTCATAGATGCAGGACAAAGAACTCTCTCCCTTAAGGATCCAAAGGGAGAGGGCATGCTTCAGGTCAGGTTACCCCGGCGCTTTGACTTTGCCAGTCGTTTGTGTGCCATACAAGTGGTTCTGCTAGAGCACATACCTGTGGTCTGTGAGTTTCCTGATGTTTTTCTGGAAGAGTTGCCAGGACTTCCCCCGGATAGGCAAGTAGAGTTTGCTATAGAGTTGATACTAGGTACAGCACCAATCTCTAGAAGGCCGTACCAGATGCCACCTAACGAGCTCGCTGAATTGAAAACTCAATTGAAGGAGTTGCTGGATAAAGGTTTCATTCGGCCGAGTTTGTCTAAATGGGGTTGTCTGGCACTGTTTGTGAAGAAGAAGGATCAATCCTTGAGCATGTGCATGGACTATCGTCCGCTCAATGTTGTGACAATCAAGAATAATTATCCTCTGCCATGGATTGACATCCTGTTTGACCAGTTATCTGAAGCCAAGGTGTCCTCCAAGATAGATTTGAGGTCTGGGTATCACCAGATCAAGATCCCCCCGCAAGATATACCAAAGACTGCTTTTTCTACAAGATACGGGTTGTATGAGTATCTTGTCATGTCATTTGGATTGACAAATGCTCCTGCATACTTTATGTATCTGATGAACTCAGTCTTTATGCTAGAGTTAGACAAGTTTGTTGTAGTGTTCATCGATGACATTCTGGTTTATTCAGAGAATGAGCAAGGTAATGCTGAGCATCTAAGGGTCGTGCTGACACGACTGCGAGAACATCAGTTATATGCGAAGCTCAGCAAGTGTGAGTTCAGGCTTAAGAAACTTCCATTCGTGGGGCACATTCTATCAGAAGAAGGGATCACTGTGGATCCATCAAAAGTACAAGAAGTTATGGAATGGAAGGCACCAACTTCTGTCTCAGAAGTTCAAAGCTTTCTTGGTTTAGCCGGGTATTATCGTCGTTTCATCCCCGACTTTTCCAAGATTGCTAAGCCCATGACCAGTTTACTACAAAAGGATCAGAAGTTCGCCTGGACAGAGGGGTGTGAAGTAGCCTTTCGCACCTTGCGAAAGCTACTGACCACTGCTCCTATTCTAGCACAACCGAACATCGAGAAGCCTTTTGATATGATTTGTGATGCATTGAAAAGTGGTTTGGGATGTGTGCTGATGCATGAGGGTAGAGTTATAGCTTATGCTTCACGATAGTTGAGGAAACATGAAGTCAACGATCCAACTCACGACCTTGAACTAGCAGCTGTTGTGCACGCTCTAAAGATCTGGAGGCATTATCTGCTTGGGAATAAGTGTCATATCTACACGGATCACAAAAGCCTTAAGTACATATTTACTCAATCTGAGTTGAATATGAGGCAGTAAAGGTGGTTGGAGTTAATCAAGGACTATGATCTTGAGGTCCATTACCACCCAGGCAAGGCTAACGTGGTAGCGGATGCCCTAAGTCGTAAACCACACTATCAAGTGGTCCAACCTTTGTTTTCAGATGGGTTCAACTTGATGCATCCTGAGGTTCTGTGTCACATACAGCTCGGTTGTTAACTCGAGAGTCAAGTCATCGAAGGTCAGAAGACATATAAGGGCATTTCTCATATTAAGGAAAAGATCAAGGATGACCCCAAGACTCAGTTTTGAGTGGACGAGAAAGGGGTGCTTTGGTTTCAACATCGGTTGGTAGTTCCAAAGAACCGAGAGCTAAAGAATCAAATCATGGATGAAGCACATCTTTCAAAGCTTTCCATCCATCCCGGGAGTAGTAAAATGTATCAAGATCTGAAGTCTCACTTTTGGTGGACCAAAATGAAGATAGAAATAACAGCATATGTGGCTCGATGTGACACGTGTTGCCGAGTTAAAGCGATACACATGAAACCCGCATGGTTGCTGCAACCGTTGTCAGTTCCAGAATGAAAGTGGGAAGAGGTCAGTATGGACTTCATCATAGGATTGCCAACTATGCGAAAAGGGAATGACTCGATTTGGGTGATTGTGGATCAATTGACCAAATCGGCTCATTTCCTCCTAGTGAAGAACTTGTACAGACCTCCCGAGTATGCTGACTTATACATGGCTGATATTGAGGTCCACAGTTCACCGCTCACTTTTGTGAATGAATGCACAAGAGTTTGGGGACTAGTCTGGTGAGAAGCATAGCGTATCATCCTCAAACCTCAGGCCAAACAGAAAGACTCAATCAAGTGCTAGAAGATATGCTGAGAGCTTGTGTGTTATCTTCAAAAGGATCTTGGGAATCATGGTTAACTTTGGCTGAATTCTCTTACAATAATAGCTATCAAGAGAGTATCAAGATGGCTCCGTTCGAAGCTTTGTATGGTCGGAAGTGCAGGACTCCGTTAAACTGGGTCGAACCTGGTGAGAGGAGATACTCTGGTATCGACTTTGTGAACGATGCTGAGAAGAAAGTACAAATCATACAGCAACATATGAAGGCCGTGCAATCACGCCAAAAGAGTTATGCCGACAAGAGGAGAAAGGCCGCTTGAGTTTAAAGTGGGTGACTATGTTTTCCTCAAGGTTACACCGATGAAGAAAGTTAAACGCTTCAGGGTTCAGAGTAAGCTTGCACCTAGGTACGTGGGGCCATATCAGATAATTGAATGGAAGGGCCCTGTGGCCTACAAAATCCATTTACCTGAAGAGTTGAGCTCCATCTTTTTCCAGTTTTTCATGTATCATAGCTAAGAAAGTGTGTGAAAGTACCTGAACAAAGGATTGAACCTCGGGGGATTAAGATAAAGGAAGATTTGGAATATAAAGAACAACCTGTGAGTATAGTAGATACCAAGGAGCGAGTGACCAAAAACAGAGTTGTCAAAACCTACAAGGTGGTGTGGAGTCATCACGATGATAGAGACGCCACCTGGGAAATCGAGGATTACCTAAAAACAGTTTATCCAAAATTTCATAAGAAATGGTTAGTAACCTAAAATCTTGGGACGAGATTTCCCTAAGGGGGGAAGGGCTGTAACACCCTAGGTGTTAAGCATGCACTTAGCCTCATAAGTATTCTCATCAAGCATGGCATGAGCATAGCATCACATAAGCATAGTACCTTTTAAATTGTGATTTTATGTGCTTGATTTAAATGAATTAAATATAATAAATTAGTATGCTTGCTTCAAAAATGCTTATGATGACCAAAGTGGGTCGAAATGTGTTTTAGAAGATTTAAGAATATTTTTGTGAAATTTTGGGAGCTCTAGAATTTGAGAAATGGATTTAATATAAAAATCCCCAAAATAGATTTATTTAAAAACCTAGAACTAGTTTTGAATTGCATTTCAATTTTTATTTGGAATTTGGAGTTGCAGCTTAAAGCAAAGCTGTAGAGCTATTTATTTTGATCAACTTTTGTTTTAGGGGCTGTTGATGCAAAAGCTGATCTGCGAACACAAAAGGCTAATACCCGATTTAAATGTTAAGGCTTGCCAGCCGATTTGACCTTACTATCGGCAAAGGTGATAATTCGAATACTTTGGTCCCGACAACAGCGATGCGCCCGGATGCCACGGCCAAGAGGTATTCACGCAGAACTTGAGAACACGACGAGCTTAAGTCGATGAATTCCTAAGAACTCGTAATAAAAAGGAAAAAGTATGATGAAGTCGTCGAAATAGTAGAGGCTGGAATATGAGTAAAAACTGGTGTTTGATTGATTGATCGATATGATTTTTACAAGACTCTAGGGTCTATATTTATACCCTGTCCAAAGAGCTACAACCAGACACGACTAGAACTCGAATTCTAAATTTAAACAGAATCCGTACACAAAATGATTTAAATAACTAAAGAAAACATAAAAACATCCTCCCGTGACAAACTGGAACACCTCCACAAGCCGATCGGTAACTTCCAAGTCCTTCCCCCGCATCATCGGCAGACTGCCTTGTTGTAGCCATCGGCACAAACACGTCATTACCTATGGACTTGGTCACGTTCAGCTATCCCTCCATCGACAACTATCCTCATCGGTAACCCATTCTGTAGATCAAGTACTGCCGTCTTGTCCTGCTGACCTACACTCTACGGATTATGGACACATGCCCAAAAACGGTGTCAACAATGCCCCCCAATTTCGGAGTATGAAAGCATTAATGCTCCGAAATTCTTCGCAGTAAATGATGCCTTTCCGTAATTAATTCTCTCAATTTGGTAACCGACAACCTTAATCCAAACAACCCTGATCTGACTCTTCCGCAGATTCCTCAAAATCCTCAACTTCCCAAACGGGCACCTCCACTTTAAACGCCCATCGGCAATATTACCGTTACAAGGACTTGCCGATGGACTGACTAGGACGCCCATATCTTATCCTCCCAAACGGCTATCTCCACTTCATTCGCCCATCGGCAACATTACAGTTACAAGGCGCTGCCGATGGACCGACCAGGAGATCCCGCACAGTAAAATATCTCTGGATAATGACCGCTTCCTATCAAATTGCCTGCACAATCCCTTGATTACCGTGCGAATAGTTACCATATCTACCTGAGTACCCTTGGATTTCATGGATACGGCGAAGAGATAAGTCAGATTTGCCCTTGCTCGTGTTGTCCTATAAATAGTTCCTTCTCGGGTACTCCTTCCTCATCACATCATTCCACAGCTCCAACTCCACTTTCCCGGTGGCGGCGCTGTTCGAGAGCTCCAAGATCTCCAACGAAGTCCCTTCTTCACCAACTCCGAAGCCCTCGGTCATCCTCTTCAAGATGGCCATCAACTTCACCGTTCCTGAGGTCAGTTCTTCACTCCACCTTTTGTGCTTTTTCTCGCATCCCTATTCATCCGCAATTTATTTTACTGAACATTCTTCCCCCTTTTTTTTGTTCTTCTCTTTACCCTCAAAACCATTAGGATCTGTCCATTAAAATTATCATCCCTACCGATCAGCCACATCTCCAATGTCTTGGTCCGTTAGGAGATCCAGATCCCACTGATCTTATTAACGCAGAAACAAATAGAATCCCCTTTAGAGCCGAGAATTTTTCTTTGGATCTGTGGAATGATACTTTCCATTAATGGCCCAATCCCACAGTGGGATGGAAAGATTGGTTCTTGAGAGTCAGCCACTTGAATGAAGTTCAGTGGGGTGAGCGAAAACTGGACCAATGCATTAGGTTGTCTATTGACGATATGCATAGGAACGAATCACTGCTGATATCTGCATCATATTTCTGGTCAGACACGCTCAACGCCTTTGTCTTTGGCCACGGCCCTACTTCCCCACTCTTGTCGATGTGCTCATGCTTACTGGCTTAGATGTATCCATTGCCGATAGTAGTCACCTGTTTGATACTACGCCTAGTGCCAAAGTGGACACCCGCACCATCGGCAGCTGGTCTGGGTACATTCAGAAGTACCGCAGAATGGGGCCTGTCAACATAAAGGAACAAACCACCTTCCTGAACATGTGGCTGGATAAGTTCGTGTTCTGTGGTCGATCGGCAGGACCAACCTCTGTCTACCTATCGGCAGCAGAGAGATTAGCCAACGGTGGCCGATTTCCCCTCGGCCGATATCTGCTAGGCTCCGCTTACCACCTCCTCCACCAAGTAGCCAGAAAACTCCTGCTCGGCCAGCCCATCGGCAACCTAGGAGGACCCTGGTGGTTTATCAACATGTGGCTTAACCTCCACATGCACAAGCGTCTTGAATTCAACCTCTTCACGCAACGCTTCCCCAGGGACATAGCCGAGGATTATGAACTGGATGAAGAAGAATCGGCAACTCGCCCTCCTCTGAACTTTGGTGAGGCTGTCATTGTCTTACCTGGTACAGGTGGCAACACAGACCAGGTCAGCCGATTCTTCCAGACCTTGTATGAAGGCCTGACCAGAGAGCAACGAGCGTGGATGCCCTATGAAGATCCACATACCATGTTTCCTTTGGTTTTCCATCCATTCAATGACGCTCTCAACAAAGATCATGATGTGATGATGGCACTGATCACCCCCAGAGCTATACCAGTGAATTTCTTTGGTAGTGGGAAAGCTTCTAACCAAACTTATGAATTCTACAACCCATCGGCACTAGCCTGTCAACTAGCTTTCAGTCAGCTACCGATTGCTCTCTGTTTTGCCGATGTGATAAAACCCAGGGAAACCATCACGAGCCTTCTTAAGTGGTCCCGAATAGCCCAACTATCGCCGAATGCCGATACAGATGCAGATCTATCAGAGTGGATCCCAGCCCTCTTCATCACTCAGGCATACAAACAATGGTGGGAGGAATGGAAGGAGCATTTATTTTGCAAATCGGCTCTTACATATCGCGGCATGATCGACCCCCAGTACAAAATCCCTGATAACACTGTAAGTACCTCTAAACCGATGTTCTAATCCTTTTATCCTTATTTTCAATGGTAACTCACCCTTTGTGTCATGTTGCAGGTTGACTACACTCCCCCATCGGTCAGCAGGAGCGGCAAGCCGATTGACGTGTTCCCATCAGGTCTGATTTCTTCAATCGGCAACAATGCTCCCACTCTAGCTGCCATCATGCACCGAGCTGTATGACTTAAGAAAGTGACCACCAAGAGAACAAAGACATCTCCATCGGTAGCCGCCTCCACCTTAGCACAGGCCTTCAAGGTGATTGTTAAACCTTTCCATTCATACCGATTCCACTTTTACATGTACTTGTACTCATAAATTTTTCTCCGCATCCGCAGACCAGTGCATCGGCAAGGACCAAAAGCAAAGGTGCCGATGCCCTCCAGTCCAGCCAGCAGAAGAGAAAAGGTGCCAAGAGTACCAGAGCACAAACAAAGTGCCAGAGAGTGGCAACTCCCCCTCCTCCTCCGGTATCTCCAATTCCGGTGGAATCCTCTCCTTCTTCTCTAGAAACACAGACTCAGCAAGTACCATCTCCCCCTCAACCGCAAGAAGTACCACAAACGGAAGAACCCCGACCAGAAGAGCTCCAACCAGAGGTGCCTCAGTCAGAAGATACATCGGCTGATATAGGCGAGAATACTACCGATCCAGCAGGATCAATCATAGCATCGGTAGTTTCTTCATTCCAGACAAGTATTGTCCCCCTCAAGGTAACACATTTTATAAGATTATTGCCGATGAACCCATCTCTTATGTTTTACAGTCCTTTCTGTTATTCTTTCAGCTGACATAATTCAATCGGCAGTCTCAGCCGATCAACCTGTGATTCCATCGGCATCTTCCAGTCAAAGGCGAGAGATCGCCTTGAAGCAAGTAAGCCATCCAGTCTCCATTAGTATTACTTATCAATATATGACCATGGAACGACTCACTTTATTTCCTTTGTAGGAACAAGACTCTCCCGACAGCCTCTTTTCCTTTGCCATCGACGTCTTTGAAGATGAAGGTGAGGAAGCAAGCTCCTCCTGAGCAGTTGGGGTTACATCGGCAGAGATCAGGGCAAGGCTGGAAGAACTGTCGGTTCTCCTTCATCAAGACACGGCCCAACTAGTTGATGACTCCGATCCGGCCAAGGCTTTATTCAAGACCCTGAGAGGCCAAATCCCCACCAATGCCGAAGAAATCCTTTTCCAAGCAGCACATCTAGAGAGTCGTCAAGTGCAATCCTAGAGGGCTGCCCAGCGCCTTGCCGATAGAGCCGCTCAGACTCACCTTTCTAAGGAAATGATGAAAGAAAAGCTCCTTACCGTTGAGAAGCACAAGAACATCGGCACCTTGAAGTCCTCAGGAGACGCACTGAAGCAAAAGATTTCTGACCTATCGGCAAGAAGAGAAACTCTGTTGGCAGAACTCAAACAAGTAGAGGATGCCTTGTCTCAAGCCCGACAGGAAGAAAGCCAACTACCGGAGACAATCAAGCTTCTCGAGCAAGAACGAAACATTCTTGGCCGTAAGGCGCTGCAGATGAAAAGGAAGCTGAAGCCGGTGGAAGGCTCCGCCGATGACGATTTGAAGGACATAGAGGATGCCAACCAGATCCGTCTGCGCGCCATATCGGCGATCCAGGCACTGCTGTACCCATCAGCTCTTCATCGGCAATACATCCTCGCGCCTCCGCTTTCCAGCTTTCATGACATTTAATCTAGCCGATAGGACTGTTATCGGCGTCTTTTGAAACATTAAGTCCAGCCCCAGACACATTTTGATCCAGCCGATAGGAGTGTTATCGGCATTTAAACTTTTATGCATCGACCCAAATACTTGGGTAGTACTTCTTCAGATATTTGCCATTTAATGCTCTGGGAAATTCAACTCCTTTGAGAGTTTCTAAAATATAGGCATTACCAGGAGCCGATCGACTTATCCGATAAGGACCTTCCCAATTGGGAGACCACTTCCCAAGTTTCGAACTTTTAGTCCCGATTGGTAAGATCAATTTCCATACCAAGTCTCCATCGGCAAACTCCTTAGTCTTCACTTTCTTATCATACCATCTGGCAACTCTCTTCTTATTTTCTTCTATGCTCATTAAAGCTTTCAGCCGATGTCCCGCTAGATCATCTAACTCATCTGTCATCAGAGTAGTATAATCATCGGCAGTCAGTTGATCCTGAAAAGATCGTCGCCTAGACCCAGTCTTAATTTCCCAAGGTAACACCGCATCATGCCCATACACCAACTGATAAGGTGAAACCTTAGTCGATCCATGACAAGCCATCCGGTATGACCACAAGGCTTCGTTCAACAACGTATGCCACCTCCTAGGATTCTCCTCAATCTTTCGCTTGATGAGCTTGATAATACCTTTGTTAGATGCCTCGGCCTGCCCATTAGCTTGTGCATAATAGGGAGAAGAATGTAACACTTTAATTCCCATACCGATTGCAAATTCATCAAATTCCCCGGACGTGAACATAGTGCCCTGATCTGTAGTAATCGTCTGAGGAATTCCAAATCGGTAAATGATGTGCTCTTTCACAAAATCAATCATATTTGCCGATGTGACTTTCTTCAAAGGGATAGCTTCAACCCATTGGGTGAAATAATCGGTGGAAACTAGAATGAACTTATGCCCTTTGCTAGATGGTGGATAAATCTGGCCGATCAAATCAATAGCCCATCCTCGGAGCGGCCAAGGCTTCATAATAGGGTTCATAGCCGATGCAGGCGCCCTTTGAATATTACCAAACTTTTGACATCCTTGACACCCTTTAAAATACTTAAAACAATCCTCAAGTATAGTTGGCCAATAATATCCATTCCTCCTAATCATCCACTTCATCTTAAAAGCCGATTGGTGTGCTCCACATACCCCTTCATGGATTTCTCCCATCAAACTCTTAGCTTCATCATCACCTAAGCATCAGAGAAGAATCCCATCTATAGTTCGATAATACAATTCATCTTCGAGGAGCACATACTTGGTGGCTTGAAACCGAATCTGTCTTTCAACTTTCCTAGATGGATCCCTTAAATAGTCAATGATTTCTTTTCTCCAATCCTCGGCACCGATTGCCGATATTGCATTAATCATAGGCTGATATCCTGAGGCATGCTGAGCCAACCGATTGGCTTCTTCATTATGCAATCGAGGAATATGCTCTAATCGGAAATCTTTGAATTCCTTCAACAGTTGTATACTGCTTTCGTAATAAGTTATGAGAACTTCACTTCGGCATTCATAACTTCTAGCCAATTGATTTATAACTAGCATAGAATCCCCGAAGACCTCAACAGCATCATCATGAACTTCTCTCAATAACTCCAATCCCCTTATTAGAGCTTGATATTTAGCCTGATTATTCGTCGACGTGGCAACAATCGGTAGGGAAAACTCATATTTCCTTCCCCGAGGAGAAATTAATACTATACCGATTCCTGCCCCCCGGTCACATGTGGATCCATCAAAGAAGAGCGTCCAAGGTACAATTTCCAAAGCCTCCACTGCACCGCAATGTTGAGTTACAAAATCGGCCATAATCTGTCCCTTAACTGCCTTAGCCGATTCGTAACGCAGATCCAATTCCGACAGCGCCAAAATCCATTTACCGATCCTGCCACTCATAATCGGCATAGACAGCATATACCGGACCACATCATCTTTGAAAATAACAGTGCATTCGGCCGATAGCAAGTAGTGCCTTAACTTGATACAAGAGAAATACAGGCACAAGCATAATTTCTCAATAGCCGAATATCTGGTCTCAGCATCAATCAGCCTCCTGCTTAAGTAATAAATTACACGCTCTTTCCCTTCAAATTCTTGAATTAAAGCCGAACCGATGACCATCCCATCGGTAGACAAATACAATCCGAAGGGCTTCCCTTGCTGAGGTGGAATTAGAACTGGAGGATTGACTAAATAATTCTTGATTTCATCCAGAGCCAACTGCTGTTCTTTCCCCCAAACAAATTCTTGATCGGCTTTTAACTTAAAAAGAGGACTAAAAGCACGAATTTTATGAGACAAATTAGATATAAATCTTCTGATAAAATTTACCTTGCCGATCAAGGACTGGAGTTCAGTCTTGTTGGTAGGGGCAACTATTTTGTTGATGGCTTCAATAGATCTTCGACTAATTTCAATCCCCCTTTGATGCACCATGAACCCAAGAAACTGCCCTACCGATACACCAAATGCACACTTATTGGAATTCTTTTTCAAACCATGCTTCCTTGTGCATTCCAACACCTTTCGTAGATCGGCAAGGTGCTTCGTGAAGTCTCCAGACTTAACCACCACATCATCAATATAAATCTCCACCAGCTTGCCGATGAACTCATGAAATATAAAATTCATGGCCCTTTGATAAGTAGCACCAGCATTCTTTAAGCCAAAGGTCATGACTATCCACTCAAACAACCCGACATGACCAGGACATCTAAATGCGGTCTTTGGAATATCCTCTTCTGCCATGAATATTTGATTATATCCTGCATTACCATCCATAAAGCTAATAATCCGATGCCCAGCTGCAGCGTCAACCAGCAGATCGGCAACTGGCATTGGGTAGCCATCCATCGGTGTAGCTTTGTTAAGATTCCTGAAATCAATGCAGACTCGAAGCTTCCCGTTCTTCTTGTAAACCAGAACAACATTGGAAATCCATTCGGCATACCGACACTGCCGAATAAATTTGGCTTCAATAAGTTTAGTTATTTCGGCTTTGATGTCACGATGAATATTAGGATTACATTGGCGAGCTGGCTGCTGATGTGGCCGAAATCCAGACTTGATAGGTAACCGATGTTCAACAATCGATCGGTCCAAACCAGGCATCTCAGTATAATCCCAAGCAAAGCAATCTTTATATTCCTTTAACAAATCAGTCAACCGCTGCTTACACTCAGGGCTTAACTTAGCACTAATAAAAGTAGGTCTAGGTTTATCACCACTACCTATATCTACTTCTACCAAATCATCGGCCGATGTGAACCCCTGGCCTAACTTTCCATCATCAGCGAACCTATCCATTAAAAACCTTCATCAGAACCGACTGCTTGGATCGGTGGAATTTCATAATCGGCATCCTTGAGAAAATCCTTCTCCCAAGCTTCTCCTAAAATGCACCTAGTCCTTTCATAGGTGTCTACTTCTGCCGATGCAATAACATATGAAGAGTCTCCCGAGACAATTTTAATCTTGTCACCTACCCACTGGACCAGGCACTGGTGCATTGTAGACGGGATGCAACAATTGGCGTGAATCCAATCTCTCCCTAGCAACAGATTATAGGCACCTTTCCCACTGATCACGAGGAAGGTCGTCGGCAAGATTTTGCTGCCGATGGTCAACTCAACACATATTGCTCCCTTGACCGGAGACATGTTTCCCTCGAAGTCTTTTAGCATCATATCGGTCTTGGTCAAATCCTGATCTCCTTTTCCAAGCTTCCGATACACTGCATACGGCATGATGTTGATAGCAACCCCACCATCAATTAAAATCTTGGTCATCGGCTGACCATCAACCCTTCCTTTGACAAACAGAGCCTTAAGATGTTGCCTTTCATCATCGGTACGCTTTTCGAAGATGGCTGTCATCGGATCTAGCGCCAACTGAGCTATCTGGTCAGAAAACTCCAACTCATCATCGCTGGACGGTGCCAGGAATTCCATCGGCAACATAAAGACCATGTTGACATCTGCCGATGGCCCTACCCCTTGGGATCTGATTGTTGCTGGTCCCCAGACTGGCCAGAGTTCTCACCCTTGCTTAGCCCTTCTCGCCTTTCGCGCTGCAGCCTTCTTTTTCTGTGTCCTGGTCAATCCCTCTGGACACCATGGAGGAAGTTGCTGCTGCCTTAACGCTGGGCGACAATTTTCCCTCGACTCCATCCGATAGGTGTTGGCTTCCCTGCAAAATATGAACTCATTGGGAACCCGTGCATTAGCCATTTCTTCAAGTTCTTCTTGATTCCTGGGAAAATATTCAACACGATCCCCAAGCCTGTCGTGCACACTGAGCCTGCCCCCCAGCCGATCATGAATGGATGCCCTCCCCCTAATCGGCCCATTAAATTGCCGATCATTATCATGATAGTACCGATCGGACCTGTCATACCGGTCATAACCGTCGCACTCAGGACAATCTCTGACAGTGGGAAGTTTGATACTTTCGTCCCAACAATGAATGAAGAACGGGCAATTCCAGTGATCCCTATGCCGATTCCACTCCTGTCGGCGTCTTTCCTCTTCCCGACGATAATCCTCTTGCTGGCACCAATACCGATCTTCACGTTGCTGCCAAGTCTCCCGAGGCCTCCTGTGGGTTATCACAATACTAGATCGGAGAGGCTTTCCTGAGCTGGTTCCCTCCTAGATCAAGCCCCTTCCTTTCTCATCGGCAGTGGTGACCTGATGCTGAGGATCCACCGATGCACTTCTTTCAGCTGCTTCTGATGTTAAGACTTTAGCTTTTCCCTTAACATCCAGCATGTTTGTTTGGAAAGGATGTTGATCAATCTTCATCGGCTTCTGGGTCTTGGAGCTGTCAAATTTGATTCTTCCAGATTCTATAGCCGATTGCAGCTGCTGTCTGAAAACCTTGCACTCATTAGTGCTGTGAGAAGTTGCATTGTGCCACTTACAATACTTCATCTTCTTCAACTCCTCAGCCGATGGGATCACGTGATTTGGTGACAGTTTGATCTGACCTTCCTGAAGTAGAAAGTCAAATATCCTATCAGCCTTAGTGATGTCAAATGCAAACTTCTCTAGCTCCTTATGCCCAAAAGGACAAGACATCGGCTTCTTGTTTTTCACCCATTCTGCCAAGCTGATGACTGGTTCCTCATCAAAGTCCGAGCTTGCCGCTTCATCAACGAACGACACCTTTTTGTTCCATGCTCTCTTGGACTCAAAAGGCTTGATATCTTGATCAGAAATTCTCTGCACCAAATGACTTAAGCTTTCAAACTCCTGAGACGCATACTTGTCCCTGATGTGTGGCAACAAACCCTGGAAAGCCAAATCGGCTAGCTGCCGATCATCCAGAACCAGGCTATAGCATTTATTCTTGACCTCCCGTATCCTCTGCACAAAACCTTCAACCGATTCATCATTGCGTTGCCTCGATTTGACCAGATCAGTGATCTTCTTCTCATGGACCCCAAAAAAGAAGTACTTGTGGAATTGTTTCTCCAGATCGGCCCAAGTAATCACTGAGTTGGGAGGTAATGATATAAACCAGGTGAAAGCCGATCCAGACAATGATGACGAGAATAGACGAACCCTTAATTCGTCTCTGTTACCAGCTTCCCCGCACTGGATGATGAACCTATTGACGTGTTCCATGGTTGACGTGTCATCCTGCCCAGAAAACTTAGTAAAATCCGGTACCTTGTACCGATTTGGAAGCGGGATCAAATCATATGCGGGAGGATACGGTGTCCGATAAGAGTAAGTGTTGACTTTGGGCTTTATCCCAAATTGATCCCTCATTACTTCAGCAATCTTATTGGCCCAATAAGCATCGGCATCTTGCCGATGAGGCGGTTGCGGATCCGGCACCTGCTGGTAGGCTTCCACGTGTCGGTGCGGCGCACGATCTGCATGAAACATCGGATTAATCATTTGGCCCCCAACCTGTGGACCACCAAGCTGTTGCCCGCCAATCTGCTGCCCGCCGATCTGCTGACCAAGATTCACTGGCTGATTGGGCATTCCCTGATTCTAGAACCCGGGATAGATCTGACCTTGCTGGAACCCTATAGCCTGATGACTCTGTTGGGGTGTTTGCGAAAAGACTTGCTGCCCAAGCCATCCATTATTAGCATTCATCGGCATAGGTCCTGCCGATGACTGGTAATTGGGCATCATCATCGAATTGACATACCCAGGTTGAGTCATAAACCTCTATTGCATAACATTGAGTCTGCCGATGTGTTAGGTATCTGGAACATCAGAGCTTGAGAATTCCTAGTGTAAGGTCTTGCAGTAGTAGTTGTGGTATATTGGGGACTCTAATTCATCGGCATATTTGGGGGTGCCGATGCCGTAGGAGCCTTGCCTCTCAGATCATTCGCTTGAGATGTACCAGGTGTCTTGAAGTATTCCGGAGGCATACCAAAACCCCACCAGTTAGCAGGAGGAACTAGTCCTGACATTGCCGATGCCAATAGATCTGTAGTAAGCTTAATCTGCTCTGAGGTCGGTGGATTGGTTGTCATCGGCGTAGACTGTGCATTAGTGACTCCTAACGT
Organism: Sorghum bicolor; assembly: GCF_000003195.3. Taxonomy (NCBI): domain Eukaryota; kingdom Viridiplantae; phylum Streptophyta; class Magnoliopsida; order Poales; family Poaceae; genus Sorghum; species Sorghum bicolor. Next base: position 22,696,688 of record NC_012879.2, read on the forward strand.
GCTTAGAGGAACAGGAATTTTCATAGCCGTAGTGGCTGTAGCAGCTGATGGAGCTGTGACCACTGGTGATCCTGGCTGATGATGAGAGGGGCCGACATAATCTGGTGGCAATTGTCCTTCCTTGAAAGTTCTAGCCACGGCGTTGAAAACTGTATTGGACAGCACACCAGCTTGGTTGATCAAGGCACGGTTGATAGCACTATCAACCATCTCTTGAAGTTTACCAGGATTGGCTTCAAAAGTAACCTGCCGAGGCATCGACAGCGCATCCTTCTGGATCACTTCGCCGCTCCTGTTCATGCTGAAGGACCTCAGGCATTGCTGCTTGTAATCCTCCATGGCTTTAGCAATAGCTTGCTTTTGCTCATCCTTGAGATTGGCTTCCGTCACAGGGATGACGTTCTCCTGATCAAACTCAGAAGTCAACATGTTGATCTTGATCTTGAATCTGGTCCCACTGGGCGTGCCAAAAGATGTGTTGATGCAAAAGCTGATCTGCAAACACAAAAGGCTAATACCCGATTTAAACGTTAAGGCGTGCCAGCCGATTTGACCTTACTATCGGCAAAGGTGATAATTGGAATACTTTGGTCCCGACAACAGCGATGCGCTCGGATGCCACGGCCAAGAGGTATTCACGCGGAACTTGAGAATACGCCAAGCTTAAGTCGACGAATTCCTAGGAACTCGTAATAAAAAGGAAAAAGTATGACGAAGTCGTCGAAATAGTAGATGCTGGAATATGAGTAAAAACTGGTGTTTGATTGATTGATCGATATGATTTTTACAAGACTCTAGGGTCTACATTTATACTCTGTCCAAAGAGCTACAACCAGACACGACTAGAACTCGAATTCCAAATTTAAACAGAATCCGTACACAAAACGATTTAAATAACTAAGGAAAACATAAAAACATCCTCCCGTGACAAACTGGAACACCTCCACAAGCCGATCGGTAACTTCCAAGTCCTTCCCCCGCATCATCGGCAGACTGCCTTGTTGTAGCCATCAGCACAAACACATCATTACCTATGGACTTAGTCACGTTCAGCTATCCCTCCATCGGCAACTATCCTCATCGGCAACCCATTCTGTAGATCAAGTACTGCCGTCTTGTCCTGCTGACCTACACTCTACCGATTATGGACACGCGCCCAAAAACGGTGTCAACAGGGGCCAAGTCTGGAAAAGATTTTAGATAAGTCAAAATATGCTTGGAAAACAATTGGGAAAAAGAAATTCAAAAAAAAAGGGAAAGGTGGCAGGTGCTGCTGGGCCGACCCGCCTCCCTTTCGGCCCGCTCAGCCGCGCGATGTTGATATTTGGTAACGCCATTAGAAAATGATCCGCAAGCGCACGGATATCAGTGAGCACATCACCCGGGAGGTTATCCAGAGTATCGTATTTATATTTTTACCATTGGGAGAAAGCGTGCATTTTACTAACCAAATCTATTGGTACTACCATTTAGGCTACAAAGAATGTGACTCGATGTGATTGATGTATAGAGAAGACTACAACCGTAGTCTTGTTCTAACCTTGGTAAGGATGATCTACTGTTCTATTGGGGAGGCTCACGGAATCTAGACACCACAGAGGATGTTCGACCCGCACCTATAAACCCTACCCATCCTGCTAACGAGATGTGGGCTGCAAAGGTAACTCGGAAATGTCACGTTCCTTGCTACTACCATGGTCCAGCTAGTCAGGGGATATCTATGAGTACCCTAGCCCAAACACCACGTTTACGCTAGCAATGATTACTCTAAACTCAATCGGAAGAGATTAAAGTAAACTCATAAACCAAAGAACAATAAAACAAGAACTTACTAGAATTTAGAAGTCGAATTACTAAAGAATCCTAGGAGCAACCCTCAGGTTAGAAGAACTTGATCCCGCAGGTACAACCTCGGAGTAGACACCGATAGGCCGGGCTTCCTCCGATCTACACCTTCACTCTATCTCTCTCAATCTAGTAGAACTTAGAAGAACTAATTCTACTCTCACACTGGGTGCTAAGCCCTAAGTCTATTTAGAGGAGAGGTTATCCTTCGAGGACACCTCTCAACTCTATGATGAACTTGTTCTCCTCCAAGGGCCAGGGGGTCTGCTTATATAGTTCCCTCAAGTGAATCTGTCCCGTCGGATCAAACCGACATTGATTGAACGGTTATCCTTGATCCTTTAGGTCGGGGGAGTGTAATCTGCGAGACGGGTCCTGATTGGACTCTGGGGCAGGACGGGCGCCCTATGGGGGAGGGCGGGCGCCCTGCCCCTGGGCCCGTTCGCCTTCCCGTTCGTTCCCGTGGCTTCTGGAGTCTTCTAGATGACAGAAAATTGGACGGCACGTTAATATCTCTATGTAAACCCGACGTGTGGGCCTTTCTTCTGTATTTCCTGATAACCCCCTGCAGAAATAGACAAACACCAAAACTCATGGAATTCTGTCAGATAAAACCCTAAGTCTGGGTGTTGGTTGCATTTGGATCCTTTTTTTTATTTATTTGATGATTATATTTGGTACTTAAGGACCGTTAACAACTCCCCCAAGCCTACCTCTTGCTCGTCCCTGAGCAAGGATGAACTCAAGAGTTTCTCTAGTGGTTTCATGCCCTAAAAGTAAGATCTCATCTCTGAGTTAGAGTAAACTATTAAGACTTAAAACTTACTCATTTTACCTTTCACCATGGGGCTTGTAACCGTCACTTGTGTCTTGAGCAGTTTAAAGATAGAACGGTCAAGTTAAGCGCCATGTCTCGTGATCTTTGATTAACTATAGCTCTGGAGTTTTTGCAGATTTTCAAATAAAACTCAGAGATTCCTTGTATGACTCTCTCAGATCTCTCTTTTCTGGTATTTCTGGATCCTTACCAAGGCAGCAATGGTATATGCCTTCTCTCAAAGTATGTGGTATTTTTGATATAAGGCATAGTGATATTGCCTTCTCTCTCACCCTACTCTAATAAGGTTTTGATATCTGGAGCTCATAGGTGGGAGACAGCTAATACATACTTACAAGACATTTATTGCATAGTCAAACCATGGATCCAGAGAAACAAGTCAATAAGTTAAATCAAGATGTGCATGTGTGGCGAATGAATGGTGTATGGTGATGATGGTGATAATGGTGAAAGCAATGGTGAAAGTCTAATTCTACGTTTGCTCTTTTGAGGGATACATACCTTTCTTGCACTTTAAATCTTTTTTTTTGAGGGGAATGTGATGCTCTATATTTTCTTTTTCTTTTTCTCTCAGGTGGGTATCTTTGTACCACTAATTCTACTGTCGGACACTTGTCCATTTTTACCTCTCGTCTCACTCTTTCTTTTCTTCGAGGTTCCGGGCACTTGCCCATTTTTATCTCCTCGTATCCTCTTTTTTTAGAGCACTCATCTCCTTAAATAATATTTTTGGCTATATTCTCCCGGATTACACCGGATTAGTAACCAAGATAACTCGAGCATTTATTTCACAGGGAAAAACAGAAATGTTTTTGGCTATATTCTCCCGGATTAGGAGTAGAATACTTTTGGGTGGCTCTGGAGATGGAAGTGAGTGGATATATGTAGATGCGTACTTCCGGAGTAGAAGCAGCATGTGTGAGTGAACGTGCAAGTGAATCTTGATTTTAGCAACATGACAAGCTCCTAAGGGTCTACACAGCTTGACCACACTCAACGCTCATAAGCAGTAAAATGTAAATGTGTGGCTCAAAGTCTAATAAGCATGTATATATGGCTGTGGTAGGATTTTAAACTCTCATCATGCAGGAACTCATCATGTGTTATTTTAAAGATTTTCAAAGATAAAATTCTCCAGAATTCTAGCATCTCTAGGAACGGATAAACAGCAGCTCAACCTTTCCATATTATATCTGTTAACGACTTAAACTTTAGATCAAGTACTCTTTCCACAAGTTCAGGTTTAGAGCAGGTTTAAATTATAACAGTTATGCCTAAACTTGAGAGAGAGCTCAAACTTGAAAACTAGGTACATGGCAGAGCAACTATTTATCATATCCATGTAAGAGTTTATCATAATGGTTTAGTTTGGCCTAGACTCTTTATTTATTTATTTAGCAAATTAAGCAAAGATATGTATAAACACAAAATTTCTATTTGGGTTTTCATGATTATACATCTTTTTATTATTTGAGTAAAGTATAAACACGAGTAGAAACACTTAGCTGGATAAATGGGGGTGCTCTCCCCCAAGCTGGATTTTGACGTTATTTCTTCTAATATAGCTAGCAGGTGGTGGAGGCGTATTTGAAAGTCGGCAGCACCCTGACAGCGATTAGGATGTCCTCCGTCTACTAGTCTTCTTTGATCCTTGGATTCTGTGGAGCTCAAATACAAAACAAAGCTTTGTAGAACTGGTTAAGTGTTAGCATAAAATCTCTTTGCCTTTATCATATTGAGCTTCCTCCTAATAAATTTTATTTAGCAGGATCATGCACTTATTATTTATATTTTTATTGTAAGATGAAAACATATTTATTTTATGCCACCACAGTCAATATACCTATGGGTTTTTAAACCACAAGTCTATTCACATGGGGCTTACCATTTTTAACATTTTTATTTTCTTTTCAAGATAGCATGAACCTGATTAGCTAAACAAACTATTGAAAGGAAAAGGATAACTACCATGTTTACCTCTTGGCAAGGCGTTCAATGTTTTTTAAGTCCTCTGAACGGAACTCTCCGTTTTCTCAGTCGTCCTAGGATTCGCTGGACGGCGTAGTCGGTGGTTCCGGCGGCTATAACTATCTTCTCTTTCTACATCTGACTCGGTGCTACGGTCTCCTCAGGACGGTTCTGTTCAAGCTGTATGTCTTCAGACCTTACCACTTCTCCTTCGTAGTCTATCCATCTGTCCTTAATGATTTGCCTCCTCTAGTTTCGGTTGCGTCACCTTCTTCAGAGGAAAGTGCATGTGGACTTCTCTGGTTCCAATATAGATGATGGCTTTGATAGTGTTGAGGAACGGTCTTCCAAGGATGGTGGGTGGATCATACTCTTCTTCTCCCATGTCAATGACCTAAAAGTCATCTGGTGCTGAATATATATTGGTTGTAGGGGCATGGTTCCATGCAGGAGCTGATAAGTGACTGCGGCCATTATGTTGTCGTCAGATCCGGTGTCGTAGAGTGTCTTCTGAAAAGAGTATCCATTGATTGTGCACTCGATGCTTGGAACACCAGGTTCGTCCTTCTTGATCAGGAAAGGCAACTTGAGTCGACGATCTTGACCTCCTCCGACAAGGATCCAATGTTTTAAGTTTTCTAGACAAGACTTCTCACCGTGTTCATCCTTTAGGTGTATCATTTGATTAGGTGTGGACCTTGACATGTGCACTTCTTGATACGGAGTCACCCATGTTCGTTGTTTGCCCAGTAGTTTGAAGTGCGGTGTTGGCAATATCCTGCTCAGTGTGTTTGTGCTCGTAGATCTAGGTCCCTCTAGGACTTGTAAAACTCCTCCATGTTTTGCTTGAAGTGTACCTATTCATAGAGACAAGGCAGAGATCAAGTGCATGGGCCCTATTGGTGGAAAACACCAACAGAACCAAAAGTGTATTTGTTCTTCTCTAACCTTAAGCATAGTGAGCAAGACAAAGTTGATGGATCATGATTGTAGCATTTGTCAGATCAGATGGCTCAACCTAATGGAAAGATAATCTATCTATATTTATGTTTTGTTTATATCTTCCAAAGATTGAATGTGCAACATATTAGCTTATATGATTAAGAGTGTGGGATCACGAAGGTAGTACTAAGAACAAAGATTAAAGGACTAAACATGTTGAATTAATTGGGTTGGTTAATTTGGAGCTACAAATCATACATGTTTGTCTCTTTTATTCATGTGTATGCCAGAACCAAGGAGAAGCTTATAGAAGTGATAGTCAAGTACCTTAAGGTGTTACCTTACTTGAAGAGTGATGGTATAGTATCACCTTGTGGAAGCTTTCCTTTATTAGCGGTTGTGCATCGTGTTTATGATGAATGAGCTATATCCTTCTTGTGCAAATTTTTAAACTTCATGTGTCTCCTTTATCTCCAATGAGTTTGTATCTCAGGACTTCCCAAGTTGATATTGAAAGTTTTCCTGCAGGGGTTAGTCCAACAAAATATCTCATATCTACTATAGCATACTATCGGCTCAAAAATCAACCTAGACACCATGTCTAATTTGATTTAGGAGGGCATTTTAACCTAAGCACCATGCTTAATTTAAAAATCCTTTGGAAGTAAGATCATCATTCCTAAACTAAGCACCATGCTTAATTAAGAGATAAATGAAACTACTCCAAACCTAGACATATACTAAAGCAGATAAAGGTAGCATGAGAGCATTTATAGAGATCTATTCAAGTGGAGATGAAGTAGTGTGACTAGTATTTAACAAATCAAGCATGTATCAAAGGTAGGGACAACCAACATAGCAACTTGGCAAAGGATGTTTTCATGTGAAGTACTCCCCCAAGCTTGAATTTTGCAAAATTCAAGATTGGATGAATTTTAATTCAATGTTGTATGATGGTTGGTTGGACATACCTTGTGCTTGTCATTCATCTGATCTTCTTGCTCCAATCCTGGAAGGGTTAGTGACAAGAATACCCGAAGGAATATTTCGACAATTATCCTTATATGCTCAATACACAAGGCAATGTTGCAAACAATTAGAAGTTCATGTTACGATCCGATCAATGCTTGTTTTAGGATACTAAGCTTGTCCTTGGGAAACCATCAATTTATGTCGGCAAAGTGGTTTCCCCTCCAACGCTGACCTATATCAAGATCAACTCAACGAGATCTGCAATATTTATTATAGACATATGCATCGACAACCGCCCTTTTAAAGTTTTTATAAATAGAAAGGAAGAGGGGGTTGGAGATCTCAAATGCGGTGATGTTGGAGAGACCAATTGATTGGGGAGATGTTTATATGAGTAAGGACTTGGTGAGGTATTTATGAAATAACTTCCATGCTCACTGTTGTTTCTCTCATTCTCAAACTCCAAGGATAATTCTTCATGAATGCTTAAAATTCCTCTAGGATTGTCTCTCAAGTTTGTTTTATCCATCCATTTAATGGTGATAGCACATGGATTTTTAATGCCCTCTAGCCATTGATGTTGCTCTTCTCGATCCTCCTTGTGGTCTTGGTGACTCTTATGAATGGGATGTCTAGAGAGATTCATAGGATCATCGGGAGGTTCAAGAGAAAGAGCATAGGAGAAATTATTAGGCTCAAGGATGGGTTGGATAGCCGAATCATGGGATTGGAATGTTTGGAAATTGGCTATTGAAACTTCCTTTCCTTGTCTGGGAGATGATTCCTTCTCTATCTCTAGGAATTTTTTATGAAGACTAGTGCAAGAAGGATGTCCACAAATGAAGACATACCTTCCTTTACTAATAGATAAAGAAAGAAAGGCTCTACCAAAGGTTATATGATTAAGACCAATGTGAAAATATCGAGAAAAAACATGGTCTTGTAGGGCTAGGTTTAAACCAGAATTTATAGAAAGATTAACAGATTCCCTAGGTGTAGTTAAAAGTTCATTATCTTCTTGATTAAAAGATAGGACCTCGGCTATAGAAAAGGGTTGGTTTTGACCTATTGCAATCAACTCCGGACACTGTTGACGGTGGATATACCATAGAAATCCACATACAAAACACCGTCAACATGCCTCGGTTGCAAGGGGAAACGACATGACATGAACATATTTTATCCATAACTAGTTCCACTTGTACTCTTAGCTTGTTCATGCAGGAACAACAAATTCAAGACATTATTTGACAAAGCCAACATCAGAATCATCAAGAGGAGATCGAGGGGACAACAGGTGACACCCTGGGCCCACAGGGAGGGGGTCGCCCGACCCCTCTTTGGTGGGACCCAGGTGTGCCACCTAGTCCACCGACATAAGGGACCCCTGTGGACACTGCTGGTGGGCCCAGAGGCCCAGAAGTGGGGTCGCCCGACCCCACATCAAAGGCGGTTCCAGGGTCGGTGGCCTCCCACCGACCTTCCCCACATGTCCCACATGTTGATTTGCCCCTGCCGTTGATCAAATGGCGGTTGTGAGGTCGGTTTGATCCAAGGGTGGAGAGAAGATGTCACGCGGATCGATGACGTGGCGATGGAGTAACCCCTACTCCATCTCCCTCTATAAAAGGCAGCCTCCATCCTTCATTTCAAGTGTGCAATTCCAAGGCCAAGTGCATTACAAGTTCCAAGCATACAAGTAGAGTAGTAGTTAGTCTAGAGTGGGAGTTAGAGTCGAGTCGAGCGAAGCTCGGGGTCTCCGGAGTCGTCTTCTGGAGAGTCTGGTATAGCTCTTGTACCTTTCTACTTTTGTAAGACTTTCCTTTTATTAATATATTATTCTTACTTTACTTTACTGAGTTCTTACTTAGTGCAAGTCTTTTAGTCTTGTTGTGCATTTACTTTAGTAATATAGTTGTCTTAGTGAAGTTAGTGACCTGTAACCACTCCTGTGTGTGCATCATCGTCCTATCTTGTATAGGAGCTCTAGCTAGCTGCAACTAGTTAGCGTTGTAGGATTAAGTGTGAGCGTGGTGCTCATACTTAAGATTACCTTTGATTACCGCTGGCTTGAACGGAAAGTAGGAGCGCACTCCCTAGTAGGTGACAGATCGTGGGCGGCATTAGGTTCTCCTCACGTACAGGCTAGTTCTTAAAAGGTAAGGCGTCCATAAGCCCAATAGTCGCTTTCGGTAAGGGGTTAGGTGAAAAACCTTCTAAGCGTCTTACCAGCTCGGCTATCCCTCGCACACAGTTAGTAAGGCTCTAGCGTAGTTAAGACAATTATCTATTAAAGTAAGTCACAGAAGTCAAGTTAGATACATAGGAGTCCTTTACTCACTCGTTGTCCTCCCACCTAGCTAACTCTACCATTTACCTTTAGCATAGGACCTTGGATTCACCACTACCCTTCCTATTCGTTATTTACCACCCTTATTCACTAGTTGATACTAGATAACTCAAGGAATCTCATTCCCCTTTTTGTTAAACACACTTAGCCGCTTTCCCTTGGGAAAATATAAATTACGATATCTTGGAATACTCCTTGGTGAAGTGCTACAGCGGTACATTCTGTGCGCTTGCGGAATTATCCAATAGTAAATAGAGTTACCCTACCAGGGCACTTCTGGCGCCGTCGCCGATATCCGGTGGTTGCGTTAAGAAGTGTCAACAGACACAGATCATAATTAGGGGCAAAGAAAGGACTTGTTGACTCCCATGGTCTATGGCTGGTCTCTGAAGGTGCAAAAAATTCAATAATAGGTGAATTAGAGTTATCCATGAAGATGAAAAAATAAAAATATAAATTTTAGCAAACCGTCTTTCTCCCCGGCAACGGCGCCAGAAATGCTTGTTGATATTTGGTAACGCCATCAGAAATTGATCCGCAAGCGCACGGATATCGGTGAGCACTTCACCCGAGAGGTTATCCAGAGTATCGTATTTATATTTTTACCACTGGGAGAAAGCGTGCATCTGACTAATCAAATCTATTGGTACTACCCTTTAGGCTACAAAGAATGTGACTCGATGTGATTGATGTATAGAGAAGACTACAACCGTAGTCTTGTTCTAACCTTGGTAAGGATGATCTACTGTTCTATTGGGGAGGCTCACGGAATCTAGACACCACAGAGGATGTTCGACCCGCACCTATAAACCCTACCCATCCTGCTAACGAGATGTGGGCTGCAAAGGTATCTTGGAAATGTCACGTTCCTTGCTACTACCACGGTCCAGCTAGTCAGGGGATATCTATGAGTACCCTAGCCCAAACACCACGTTTACGCTAGCAATGATTACTCTAAACTCAACCAGAAGAGATCAAAGTAAACTCATAAACCAAAGATCAATAAAACAAGTACTTACTAGAATTTAGAAGTCGAATTACTGAAGAATCCTAGGAGCAAGCCTTGGGTTAGAAGAACTTGATCCCGCAGTAGACACCGACAGGCCGGGCTTCCTCCGATCTACACCTCCACTCTATCTCTCTCAATCTAGTAGAACCTAGAAGAACTAATTCTACTCTCACATTGGATGCTAAGCCCTAAGTCTATTTAGAGGAGAGGTTATCCTTCGAGGGCACCTCTCCACTCTATGATGAACTTGTTCTCCTCCAGGTGCCAGGGGGTCTGCTTATATAGTCCCCTCAAGTGAATCTGGGCCGTCGGATCAAACCGACATTGATTGAACGGTTATCCTTGATCCTTTAGGTCGGTGGAGCGTAATCCGCGAGACGGGTCCTGATTGGACTCTGGGGCAAGGCGGGCGCCCTGCCCCCAGGCCCGTTCGCCTTCCCGTTCGTTCCCATGGCTTCTGGAGTCTTCTAGATGACAGAAAATTGCGCGGCACGTTAATATCTCTATGTAAACCCGACTTGTGGGCCTTTCTTCCGTATTTCCTAATAACCCCCTGCAGAAATAGACAAACACCAAAACTCGTGGAATTCTGTCAGATAATACCCTAAGTCTGGGTGTTGGTTGCATTTGGATTCTTTTCTTTATTTATTTGATGATTATATTTGGTACTTAAGGACCGTCAACACGCGGCCCAGCTTCTCCCCCACCTCCCCGTGCGCGGACGCGCCCGCCCTTCTCCGGGGCGCCGGCCACGTGTCGGCCGTATATTGGAGACGTGGCCGCAGCCACCCGGCTCCGACGAGCATGACCCCGTCGGGATGCCGATCCACTCCCCCAGGCGCCCCCATTCTCTCTATCGCCCCCTCCTTCACCCGCAACCGCTCCCAGTCCGCTCCACCGCGGCGCCATTGCTGGCCGACGCTCCGCCGCTCGCCGCCGGCCGTTTCAGCGGGCCATTCTCCGCGCCAATGCCACCGCTGTGTTCGCCATCGCCACGGTAAGCCTCTATGCACGCTCGACCGAGGTGATAGCCCTCCACGCAACCGCAATAGCTCACCAGAGTTCGCCCGACCTCGTCGGAGTGCTCCGCCGTACCGAAACCCTCCCTTCCTTGCCTTGTTTCGCCTGTTCTTGAGCGCGTTGGGTTCGTGACGATTTGAGCAAGCTCCGACGGTGCTACGCGAGCGCTCTGCCCGAGTGGCCTTGCCATGGCGAGCAGCACCGCCGTGCCACCATGCACACCAGCAGGGGTGCTCTGGCCGTTCTCTGGCCAAGCCAAGGGCACCATCGGGTGCGCCTCGCTGCGGGAGCACGCTAGTGCTCACCCCGCGGCCGAGGATCTCACCGCCGGCGAGATCAGCTCGTCAAAGGTGCCCCTCCTCTCTGTTACGCTGGCTAGTGGGGTCCGGGCCCCACTGTCAGCCGGACGGGGGTTAGGCTGGGTGTACATCTGGGTGTTTCTAGCATTTTCCAGCGCGGATTTGAAAAAGGAATTTCTAAAATGATTTTTCAAAAATGTGTTAATTAGTATTTCATTCATATCTTGAGATCTATGGCTCCAAAAATGATGAAATAAAGTTTGATCTGTTCGATAATTCAAGATCTACAACCTAGTGTCCTTGCATGTCATGTTTGTACAACTTTTTTGTGTAAATATAATTATTCCATGTTTTTGCTGATATTTAGAAAATGCATAACAAATAGAATATGACTCAGATAAAGTGGTTCTTGTTTTATTAGGTTTGTATGGATGTGTAGTCTCTGGAAAAAATATGTGACACAATATTTGCTGTATAAATTAATATATGATGATTTAAATGCTTGATGGCAATGGTTTATGATATTTAATAAACATTTGGATCATGCAATTAATCTAGAAATTTTTGTGGACGTTTCTTATGATAGTAAGTTATTTATAAAAATATGAAATATGTAGTTTGACACTTTGGCACTAGTAGGGTATCGCTTAATTATGTTGATTAAACTTGTGAGTTTTGTGTGGGCCAGGTTACCTGTCCAAATATTATGAAAATTTGGTGATGAGTTTTATAAATAACTAGTGACCTACTGTAATTTTTGTGGAATTTATTGAAGCACAGAAGTATATGCTGCTGTTGTAGGCCTAAAAAGTAATTTATTAAACCCTAGTTATGCATGAGTTGAGTAGAATGAATTTGTGTTTGGTGTATCTTTGAAGCATCATGGTAGCTTGCTGGTTAATAATAACTTGTAGAAGAGAATGTAATAGATGATTTACTTTTGATACATGTTCTTGGATGATGTTGACTACCTTGTAGAAATAGTTTCCTGTTTCATCTATGCACCATGCCATGATCATCTTGACTTAATTTGCATAAGAATTGCACCTCAGGCATCCTGCACTCCACTCATGAGCATACATGCATCATACAGGCTCGCAGGAGAACGAGGTGGGACCCGAGGAGTATGAGGAGACACAGGAGCAGGAACTTCCGAAAGGAGATCTGCAGGAGTGCCCGGACCATAGGCCTAGCACCTTCGAGAGAGGCAAGCTCCGGAGCATTCTAAGTCTCCCTACTCTCGCTAACTTAATTTGTTATATCATGGTTGTTTTTACTATGTTGCATTAAGTGATAGGAGTTGCTTGATACCGTTGATGCATATTCACTCCTTGATATCACAACCTGTTTATCTACCTTGTCCTATGTAGATAGGCTCACCTTGTCCTATGTAGATAGGCTCGGAGTCTATGCTTAGCCTGCTTAGCACGGTAGAAGTCGGGTGATTTCATGTCACTTGTGAGATATAGGTGGGTACCTGAATGTTAGTTGTCAATGCTATGGTGAAAAGTAACCAAGTGTAGGAATGAATTTGAGACCGGGCAGGGTCTGATGGTGGTGTTGACCGTAGTGCCCCTGCCTGTGTCGATTAAGGACCGATCATTGACGGCCCTCTTGTCATGTTGAATGCATGCCCCACACTTAGCTAGAAGGATAAGTCGTTCCGACCGCGAAGCTTGAACACTATTTGGGCCGGAAATCGACCCGATGTATGCGCTGTATTAGTGCTGGTTGAGGAGAACGTCGAGGGCGCAGCGCGCAACCTTGGTATACCATGGATACCTCGGTCGCCGGAACGGTCCTCGGGTACGGGTGGTGCCTGTCGAACCTGCGAATTGGTCCTGGATAATGTAACACAGTGACCTGTAGCTCACTTGATCAGGGGGTGTGGTTTGTGGGGAATAAACTCGCCAGCTGGTTAGAAATTGATTCGAATCGCCATCGCTCCTGGATAGTGAGCACTTGACTTGACCTTCGTCCTCGTAGTAAGGACTATGAAACACTTGGGTTATGATAAGTGATCAACTGTGAATGCTATGATAAGGTATTATCATATCACAACAATTATTTGTAATAGTGTAGGTGCAAATCTAGATGATAGGTAATAATACCTAACTTGAGCTAAATAAAAGAAAAGGAGTATGTTAGGATATAATTCTAGATGGTTAAATGCTTTTACGCAAAAGGATTCAGCTACCCCACGATACAACCTTTATAATCCTTGAAGAGTCTTTTATTTTTAGTTTATGTCGGGTAAGTCTAGCTGAGTACATTCTCGTACTCAGAGTTCCATTCCCATGTTGTTTTGCAGATGGTAAGATGTACTATGGTTATTGCATTCACTGCTTGTACCCAGCAATGGGTGATGACTAGACCAAGGGCGATGGTCACTCTACCTCTTCTTTTGCTGTTGTTAGAATGACCGAACTATGGCACTGTATTAGACTAAGTGTGTGTGCGTTACTTGGAAAACATTGTTGCTTCCGCTACTCTTGAACTTGGTTTGTAATAACTTTATTTGAACTCCGTTGTAATCGTTGAATGTTGTGAACTAAATGTAACTATGGATGGTGATCACTGGGCTTATTACAATCTTGGCTGTATGTATGATTTGGGGTTTGAAATCCTTCGAGATTTCACGGACTACCGGGATTATATGGGCTTATGCTTGACGGTTCGACTAAGCAAATGGTCACTATTAGGCTTTGTTGGGTATTCTTAACATCATTTCCAAATGTAGACTTAGTTTTCTAATTCTGATAACGGTGCCGAAAATGTCAAACCAATCCCTCATACCACTTAAGCCAAGTTGTCATCCCCAGCATGATATAAGAGACGCGGTATTGAAATATGCAATTGCTCTTGTAAATAAATAATGAATGGGATCTACAAGCGCACAGATTAATACCGATGTAGCATTTTAACCGGGAAGTATTCCAGGTATCGTTATTTATATTTTTTCCGCTGGGAAGGGATTAGCAACCATCAATATTGATTATAGAATGGAATATAAGATTGAGTATATATCATTGCATGTATAATTGAGAATATTTATCTAACTCTTTCATACAGGGATAAGTGTCACATAAAAGATATATGAAATAATGAATAGTGACAAAGATAATTAATCTGATCAGCATAACTTAGCCACATAATAAATATGATAAGCACCTCAATTAGATACTCTACAAAGTCATTAGCATGGTATTAAAACGAACTACAAGAATATTTCCTAAGTTATTCTCAACTATATAGTCTAGCATTATCATAGTTAGTGCAAGTATACTTAGCAATCATTGCGAGACAAGACTACGCCCATGCATAGTGATATTAGCAAGGTAAATGAGAAACATAGCAATCACTCTCCTATAATAATGTTGTTCTGCCAGTCCAATACACGAGAGGGGGATTATATAAGAATCAATGAAGCTGTCACTATCACAAACTACCCCGCGATCTGGCATATTGGGTACAATCGCAGATAAATACGGTATAAGCACCACGCCTACACAATATCTATAATTTACCCATGGATCCGATGCATAAACGCTATACGATCTGTGAGGTATAAACCCCTATACTCTCATGGGATTATATGGGCTGCACCATCAGAGGTGGCTCGGCCCACAGAATGAAGACGTGCGGCGCACGACTAGTCGGCGTGCACCGCAAGGCTACAAGATATTGTACCAAATAGGATAGTTTACTTGTAACTCTGTCACTTCACGATATATAAGGAGGGGTAGGGGTCCCCTAGAGGACAGGTGATACAGACACATTATTCTCTCAACACAAATCAATACAATCAGACGCAGGACATAGGTATTACGCCCACACGGCGGCCGAACCTGGATAAAAAGCTTGTCCGTGTCTTGCGTCACCATCGAGTTCGTAGTTTGCGCACCGTCTACCGATAAACTACTACCGTGGGTATACCTCAAGGTAGACTGCCAGCTTTCGTCGACAGTGGCGCGCCAGGTAGGGGTGTGCGTACAGCTCTCCCGACGAACAAGATGGTCATCATCCCCGACTTCGTGGCCATGGCGGGCGACTTCACGTTCACCGTCAGCTTCAACAGCTTCTCCGCCACGACCACAGAGGAGGTGTAGATCTGATCTACGCCAACCACTTCTTCATCGACGTCGGCGGCGGCTTCAACCACGCTGGCTACGACTCCGACTACTCCAACAACGTCTCCGACCACGCCGACGCTGTGTCACCTGCTTCCCTACTACAAAGAGAGGCAGATCGACGACATCGACCTGCTCGGGCTAACGACCAAGTTGTTTGGCCTACTTGCTCTGACCACCTGTCGCAATAATAATCGCCGCGAAGAACGGCGCTACGACAACCGCGACCACCGTCATGACAACAAGTCAAAAAGCTTGAGGGCCAAACAATTTTGTCACCACCAACCAGACTTTTGTCCAAAGATAAGTACACTTCTAATATTTTATTTATTTTTGGCATAATATTTTTTATTATCCTTCAAAACAACTTTTTGGTTAGCCGACTAGTTTTTTCTCCTACACGAGTTTTCCAGAGCCGGTACTGTCTCCGACTCCTCTCTACACGTGCATGAGATCCGCCCTCTGCGTTCCGGGTGGTCGGCAGTAGCTCTCTGGCGAGGCTGGCAATCCTACGCGTGCCTAGGTTCCGCACCTCATGCAGATTGTTGGCTAGACCAGAACTGGTACAAGCTTTAGGATGATTAACTACTCGTGCTAATTTTATAATAAAAAATCTAAAACTTATCTCAGTGCTGATTTTTTATCTAGAGTTTATTTATACATCATATACTACCTATTCTCTATATTTATTTTTCAGGAGTTTGGCCGAGTCAACAAGCTACGCTCGGGGACTTGTCGACTATTCCCTACGCTGTGCTCGGGGACTGCTCCGACCATCGAGCACATTTACGTTCCCAACCACGCTCGGGGACTTGTCGAGTAGTCTCTACGCTGTGCTCGAAGACTGTGCCGACCACCGAGCACATTTACGTTCTCAACCACGCTTGGGGACTTGTCTACCAGTCCATACGCCGTGCTCGGGGATTGTGCCGACCACCGAGCACGTTTACGTTCCCAACCATGCTCGCGGACTGGTCGACCAGTCTCTATGCCGTGCTCGGAGACTCATCAATCATCTCCCTGCGTTGTGCTTGGGACTTGCTTCGATTACTCTCCAACCACAGCTTGGGGATTGCTTTTCTCAGTTATGGATAATTTTAATTTTTTAGACCTTGCTACAAGGCTCATACTTCGCCTTCCAGCAAGCTCGGGGACTATATCGGTACGATGCATCTGGCGATGCATCTCAGTTTTAGAATTTCTTTGAGGACTTTTCTTTTGACCCTAGCACCACGTGCCTACATCACCTACTACCAGGCTCGGCGACTAAGTGGGCACACTTCACCTTGCGGTGAATATGCTTGCTTTTTGAAAGGCTATACTTTTCAGAAAAGTAAAGTGGGCACACTCCACCAGGAAAGAAATCTTTTTTGATTAAGAGCACCATGCATTCTTCGAACAACCTGCTTCTTCGATGTCAATGTTGATCAACTGTCTTTTGAGTCGGTCAAAATACCGTTGCAACTGTTTGGGCGACTTTCCTGCTTATTGAAGACGTCAAGCCTCACTGATCGAAGAAGCTCAAGACGGCATGTTACATCACAATACATGATGCTCGAGGACTAGCTGTGGGGGTATAAACCCCTATACCCTCATGGGCCTATCTGGGCCGCACCATCAGAGGTGGCTCGGCCCACAGGATGAAGACGTGCGGCGCACGACTGGTCGGCGTGCACCGCAAGGCTACAAGATATTGTACCAAATAGGATAGTTTACTTGTAACTCTGTCCCTTCACGATATATAAGGAGGGGCAGGGGTCCCCTAGAGGACAGGTCATACAGACTCATTATTCTCTCAACACAAATCAATACAATCAGACGCAGGACGTAGGTATTACGCCCACACGGCGGCTGAACCTGGATAAAAAGCTTGTTCGTGTCTTGCGTCACCGTCGAGTTCGTAGTTTGCGCACCGTCTACCGATAAACTACTACCGTGGGTATACCCCAAGGTAGACTGCTGACCAGCTTTCGTCGACACGATCCTAAACATGTATATAGATCCAATCTAACTAAGCCAAGTATATAACCATGATAAACTAATCCTGAATATAAACAAGTAGAGCAAAGTCATAAGCAATATATTGAAGTAGAACAAAGTCATATTCATAATATTGAAGAACAAAGATAATTAGAGAACAATTAGAAGCACAATTAGAGAATTACCAAGAATCCTCTTGACAGATCCGGAAACCAATCGAAGATTGACTCCTTCTAGTTCTAATCCTATGTAGCTATGCTAATCTAGATATCTAATTGATGTGGTGGCTCTAATCTTGATCAGAGGCTTCTTCTCCCTTGAGAATAATGAATTAGGGTTGAGAGGCTCTCTCCTCCAGGGGCCAGGGTGTCTGGTTTTATAGTCCTTTCAAGTGAATATGGGCCGTTGGATCAAACCGACATTGATTGAACGGTTATCCTTGATCCTTTAGGTCGGTGGAGAATAGTCTCGAAAGAGAGTCCTGATCCAACTCTGTGAGGGGGCGGGCGCCCAGGTCCACTGGGCGGGCGCCAAGTGCCTAGCCCCGTTCGGCCTCCGCTTCCTTTCCGTGGCTTCTGGAGTCTTCTAGATGTAAGATAATTGCGCGGCACGTTGATATCTCTATGTAATCCCGACGTGTGGGCCTTTCTTCCGTATTTCCTGATAACCCCCTGCAGAAATAGGCAAACACCAAAACTCGTGGAATTCTGTCAGATAAAACCCTAAGTCTGGATGTTGATTTCATTTGGATCCTTTTCTTTGTTTATTTGATAATTAAATTTGATACTTAAGGACCATCAACAAACTCCCCCAAGCTTACCTCTTGCTCGTCCCTGAGCAAGGATAGACTCAGTGATGGATCAGAAGTTATTGCAATGCTTTAAAAATTGATGGTACACATGCTTTTAAATGAGGTCTTATCTCTGAGTTAGAGTAAACTGTCAAGTCTTAAAACTTACTTACTTTACCTTTCACCATGGGACTTGTAACCGTCACTTCTGTCTTGAGTAGTTAAAAGATAGAACAGTCTAGTGAAGTGCCATGTCTCTTATTCTTGATTAGCTATAGCTCTGGAGTTTTTGCAGATTTTCAAATAAAACTTAGAGATTCCTTGTATGACTCTCTCAAATCTCTCTTTTGTGGTATTCCTAGATCCTTACCAAGGCAGTGATGGTATATGCCTTCTCTCAAGATATGTAGTATTTGTGGTATAAGGCATAGTGACATTGCCTTCTCTCTCACCCTATTCTAATAAGGCTTTAATATCTGGAGCTTATAGATGGGAGATAAAGTATACATACTTACAAGACATTTATTGTATAGTCAAACCATGGATCTAAAGAAACAAATCAATAAGTCAAATCAAGATGTGCATGTGTGGCGAATGAATGGTGTGTGGTGATGATGGTGATAACAATGGTGAAAGTCTAATTCTACTTTTGCTCTTTGAAAGGATACATACCTTCCTTGCTATTTGAAACTTTATGAGGAGAATGAGATGCTCTTCTTCTTCTTTTTCTTTCCTCTCAGGCGGGTATCTTGTACCCCTAATTCTACTGTCGCACACTTGTCTATTTTTACCTCTCGTCTCACTTTTTCTTTCTTTTGAGGTTCCGGGCAGTTGCCCCTTTTTATTTCCTTGTTTCTCTCTTTTTTAGAGCACTTGAGATAATATAGCAAGTGGTAGTGACAAGATAACTTGAGCATTTATTTCATAGGGAAAAACAGAAATATTTTTGGCTATTCTCTCCCAGATTAGGAGTAGAATATTTTTGGATGGTTCTGGAGATGGAAATGGATGGATATATGTGGATGATACTTCCGGAGTAGAAGTAGCATGTGTGAGTGAACGTGCAAGTGAATCTTGATTTTAACCACATGACAAGCTCCTAAGGGTCTACACAACTTGACCACACTCAATGCTCATAAGCAGTAAAAAGTAAATGTGTGGCTCAAAGTCTTGCAAGCATGTATATATGGCTGTGGTAGGAATTTAAACTCTCGTCATACAGGAACTCAACATGCAACATTTTAAAGATTTTCAAAGATAAAATTCTCCAGAATTCTAGCATCTCTAGGAACAGATAAACAGCAGCTCAACCTTCCCATATCATATCCGTTAACGACTTAGACTTCAAATCAAGTTTTCTTCCCACAAGTTTAGGTTTAGAGCAAGCATCAAATTATAACAGTTATGTCTAAACTTGAGAGAACTTCAAATTTTTAGAAATTAGGCAGAGCAACTATTCATCATATCCATGCTAGAGTTTTATTATTAAGATTTCGATTAGCATAACCACTTTATTTATTTATTAAAATAAGCAAAAGATATATATATATAAGCACAAAATCTTTATTTGGTTTTCCATGTTTATGTATATTTATATTTTAATTTAGTATAAGTATAAAGATAGATAGATAGAAATACTTATCGGGATAAATGGGGTGCTTTCCCCCAAGCTGAATTTTGACGTAATTTCTTTTGATGTAGCTAGCAGGTGGCAGAGGTGTATTTGAAAGTCGGCAGTATCTTTATAGCAATTAGAATGTCCTTCGTCTGCTAGTCTTCTTGATTCTTAAATTCTGTGGAGCTCAAATAGAAAACAAAGCTTTGTGGAACTGATTAAGTGTTAGCATAAATATCTAGCCTTTATCATGTTGAGACTCCTTAATAATTATTACTCCCTATTTTTATATTTTCATTTTATAAAGCAGAAAAAAATATTTATTTTATTTTTATGCCACCACAGTGAATGTACTTATGGGTTTTATGCCACTCGTATACTCACATGGGGCTTACTGTTTTTTACATTTTTATTTTCTTTTTAAGATAGTATGAACATGATTAACTAAGCAAACTATATAAAATAATTGAAAGAGAAAGGATAACTACCAAGTTTATCTCTTGTCAAGGCGTTCGGTGTTTTTAAGTCCTTCGAACGGGACCCTCTATTTTCTTGTTGTCCTAGGATTCGTTGGATGGCGGAGTCGGTACTTCCGGCGGCGCCTCCTCTTCATGTATAGTTATCTTCTCTTTCCATACCTGACTCGGTGCTACGATCTCCTCTGGATAATTCTGTTTAAACTGTATGTCTTCTTACCTTACCACTTCTCCTTCATAGTCTGCCCATCCGTCCTTGATGATCTGCCTCCTCTGGTTGCGATTGCGTCGTTTTCTGACCTGCTTAGATTCTTCAACGATATAGTTAGGGTCAGTAAAATAGCGGCGTACCTTTTCTAATGGGAAGTGCATATGGACTTCTCCAGTTCCAATGTAGATGATTGCTTTGACGGTGCTGAGGAACGGTCTTCCAAGTATGATGGGTGGATCATATTCGTCTTCTCCCATGTCTATAACCTGAAAGTCTGTGTAGACAAAATGATCGTCTATTTTGACTGGGACATCAGTTATTGTTCCTTTGACCTCTCGAAATGTCTGATCTGCCATCTGGAGCTGAATGTATGTTGGTTTTAGGGGCATGGTTCCGAACAAGAGCCGATAGGTGACTGTGGCCATTATGTTGACGCCTCATCATGTGTCGCAAGTCGTCTTGTAGAAGTTGTATCCATTTATGGAGCAATAGATGCTTGGCATTCCTGGGTCATCCTTCTTGGTCAAAAATGGTGACTTAAGTTGATGATCTTGACCTCCAGGAACTGCAGTGACCATCTTAGCTGACTCGGTCCACACTTGCTTGTTCCAGTTCCTCCTGTTGGTCCTCTTCCTTGATTCACATCTGGAGTTATCTGGAATTTGTGTAGTCTTGTTCTTGAAGGAAAATGTCTCCTTCCTCCCTTTGATGTAGAAACTGATCTTGGCAGCACTAGCGTAGATGATAGCTCCCGAGGTGTTTAAGAATGGCCTCCCTAAGATGATGGGTGCCCTCTCATCATTACCGGTCTCTATCACCATGAAGTCTGCTGGGGCGTATAAGGTACCAACTCGGACACAAAGGTTCTTCAATATTCCTTTTGGAAAACTTATCGTCTGATCTGCAAACTGCAAACACATGGTTGTTTCTAATAAAGGATATGTAAAGAATTTTTCATAGAGTACCTTGGGTATAATGTTGACACTAGAGCCAAAGTCGCAGAGTGCTTCTGGGACTTCCACCATGCCGATGGAGATCGGGATGACGGGGCGTCCTGGATCACCTCTCTTGACCGGCAGAAGGTCAGTAGTAACTTCAGTGACGGGGTTACTCCAGTTACCTGCATCAAACATGTCTACAAGATTTGCAGATTCTAATCCTTCCGGTTGTGATGGTATACCGGGGTTAGTAGCAGGAACAGCAGCAGCTATTTGATTTAACTGAGATTCAATCATTTTATTAAAGCTAATTTGATTCTTGATGGCAGTAGAGAAATTATCCATTCTATTATTTATATTTTCTAGCATTTTATCATTAGATGCCAATTTCTTAGATAGGTTATCCATTAGCTTTCCTTGATTAGACAATAACTCTCTCAAAGGTGGAAAATTATTAGTATTATTGTAAGAATTATTACCTTGATAATTACCTGAGTAGTTAGGCCTCTGTTGATTCCAACCTTGATTTTGTTGAGGACGGTTGTAGTAGTAGTAGTTGTTGTTGTTGTTGATGTAGTTCACATCCTCAAGCATCTCAGGGCAGTGATTGCCTGAGTGTCCAGTATCTCCTCACTCCTCACAAGTCATGTGAGAGTCGTAGATGTGCATAACTTCTTTCTTATCTCCAGCTTTATCATTAAGCTTCTTCATGAGCAGGTCCAGCTTTGCAGACAGCATGTCTACCTCCTTGAGCTGATGCATACCTCCACCTCTCTTGCGTGTCTGGGTCCTCTCTTCATTCCAGCTTTGGTTGAACGCCATCTTCTCCACAAGAGTTGTGGCTTGTGATATGGTAAGTGATAAGAATGCTCCTCCAGCTGCAGCATCCATGGTTTCTCGGGCACTGTTGCCGAGCCCATGATAAAATGTCTGCATTAGTAGCCAACTCTCCATTCCATGATGGGGTCATTCTAGGATGTAGTCTTGGAAGCGCTCCCATGCTTCTGGAACGGATTCGTCATGTTGTTGCTGAAAACTTGTAATCTTCCCACGGAGAGCATTGGTCTTGCCCATGGGAAAGAACTTAGCCAGAAAGATCGTTGAGCAGAGTGCCCACGTAGTATTCTTTTCCTTAGTAGCGTAAAACCACTGCTTCGCTCTTCCTAACAGTGAGAATGGAAAGAGGCGAAGTAGTATAGCATCTCTGGAAACTCCTAATATGGTAAATGTGTTAAAAATCTCCAGGAAGTGTTGGAGATGAGCACTAGCATCTTTGTGTGCCTTCCCATAGAACTGGTTGGATTGCACCATATTGATAAGTCCAGGCTTGAGCTCAAAGTTGCCATCGATCTCTGCAGCAGGTCCAGTGCGGATGTTGTCCGTAGTGGGAGCTGAGAACTCGCGGATTGATTTGTTCGCCATGGCTTCGAACTCTGAAGACAAGTTCTGGTGATCTTCTTGATTGGATGAAGCTTCTTGTTGTAGTGTTGATGATCTCTTCTTGAGCTTGGCTCTTGTTTTTCTGAATAATGCTTCGGAATTGTCAACAAAATTTCCTGGAAGATGTCTTCTATTCATACATTCCCCTACATAAGATAAAATAGAGAAATATCGGGGTAAAACCGTATGAGAGAATTGATAAGCTCAATCATATTAGTGATGCGAATGATGACTCAAAATCCTATATTCATTCCTGATTGGTAATCAACCTTCCCCGGCAACGGCGCCAAAAATGCTTGTTGGGTGTTCTTAACATCACTACCAAAAGTAGACTTAGTTTTCTTATTCTGATAACGGTGGCAAAAATGCCAAACCTATCCTTCATACCACTTAAGCCAAGTTGTCATCCCCAGCATGATATAAGAGACGCAGTATTGAAATATGCAATTGCTCTTCTAAATATAATGAATGGGATCTGCAAACGTACAGATTAATACCGATGTAGCATTTTAACCAGGAAGTATTCTAGGTATCGTTATTTATATTTTTACCACCGCGAAGGGATTAGCAACCATCAATATTGATTATAGATTGGAATATGAGATTGAGTATCTATCATTGCATGTATAATTGAGAACATTTATCTAACTTTTTCATATAGGAATAAGTGTCACATAAAAGATATATGAAATAATGAATAGTGACAAAGATAATTAATCTGATCAGCATAACTTAGCCACATAATAAATATGATAAGAACCTCAATTAGATACTCTAGAAAGTCATTAGCATGGTATTAGAATGAACTACAAGAATATTTCCTAAGTTATTCTCAATTATATAGTCTACCATTATCGTAGTTAGTGCAAGTATACATAGCAATCATTGTGAGACAAGACTACGCCCATACATAGTGATATTAGCAAGGTAAATGAGAAACATAGCAATCACTCCCCTATAATAATGTTGTTATGCCAGCCCAATACACGAGAGGGGGACTATATAAGAATCAATGAAGCTGTCACTATCACGAACTACCCCGCTATCTGGCATATTGGGTACAATCGCAGATAAATACGGTATAAGCACCACGCCTACACAATATCTATCATTTACCCATGGATCCGATGATAAACGCTATACGATCCTAAACATGTATATAGATCCAATCTAACTAAGCCAAGTATATAACCATGATAAACTAAGAATAATATAATCTTGAATATAAACAAGTAGAGCAATGTCATAAGCAATATATTGAAGTAGAACAAAGTCATATTCTTAATACTGAAGAACAAAGATAATTAGAGAACAATTAGAAGCACAATTAGAGAATTACCAAGAATCCTCTTGACAGATCTGGAAAGCAATCGTAGATTGACTCCTTCTAGTTCTAATCCTATGTAGCTATTAATATCTTGATATCTAATTGATGTGGTGGCTCTAATCTTGATCAGAGGCTTCTTCTCCCTTGAGAATAATGAATTAGGGTTGAGAGGCTCTCTCCTCCAGGGGCCAGGGGGTCTGGTTTTATAGTCCCTTCAAGTGAATATGGGCCGTTGGATCAAACCGATATTGATTGAACGGTTATCCTTGATCCTTTAGGTCGGTGGAGATTAGTCCCGAAAGAGAGTCCTGATCCAACTCTGTGTGGGGGCGGGTGCCTAGGTCAACTGGGCGGGCGCCCAGTGCCTGGCCCCGTTCGGCCTCCGCTTCCTTCCCGTGGCTTCTGAAGTCTTCTAGATGTAAGATAATTGCGCGGCATGTTGATATCTCTATGTAATCCCGACGTGTGGGCCTTCCTTCCGTATTTCCTCATAACCCCCTGCAGAAATAGACAAACACCAAAACTCGTGGAATCCTGTCAGATAAAACCCTAAGTATGGATGTTGATTTCATTTGGATCCTTTTCTTTGTTTATTTGATAATTAAATTTGATACTTAAGGACCGTCAACAGGCTTAATCTCTTATAATTTGGGCGGTTCTGTTAGAGAATGTATCCTTGCCAACGCTCCCATGCTTCTAAAATGGTTTCTATCTTCTACTGTTGGAAATTGGTAATCTTTCCCCTTAAGGCATTTGTCTTGCCTATTGTAACACCCTAAAATGTGTTTTCTGGGAAATAGAGCTAAAATGATTTAAGTATGAATTTTTGTGCTCATGAGAATACAGGAAAATAATATCTTTCATTAAAATAAAATTTATCATAGAGCTTAGCAACTTGTTTCTGCATTCATGCAGGAGAATTAATTTTATTGTGCTGAGTGATTTGACTAAAGTTCAAAAATATTTCAAAGTAATTTTAAAATGAATTGGAAAATGGCTTTAGAATAAAAGAAAGGAAAATAGAAAAAAAACAAAACCTTTTCGCCCTCATTCTGGCCCGAAGGCCCAAACCCTCCTCTCCCCCTTCCTTTCCCCCACGGCCCGCTCCCCTCTTCGGCCCAGTACGCGCAACCGGCCCAGCCCTTGGCCTGCCCCGCGCCCTCTCCTTCACTCTTTCACTGAACAGTGGACCCCACTCGTCAGCTAACTTCATCTCCCTCCTCTCGCCGTGTCCAGGGAGGACTCTCAAAGGAGAATATATCTCCCAATCCCAATTTTCCCGGGGGTAATCGCCTTATGCGCACAATTCAACCCCTATAAAACCCTTGTTGAACGCGTGCGACCCCCTTCTCCTCCTGTTTCACGCCAAGGAGCCGTCTAGTCCTGCTTCGGCCTCGCGTTGGATCTCACAGAGCCCGAGGTTGAACCGCCGCCGAGAACGCCGTGGTTTGCTGTTTCTTTGCCTCTGTGAGTTTGATGCCGAGGTTTGATATGTCCTTGCGGAGCCGCAAGACCGTTCCTTACTTTTTCTTGTGCTTCCAGTGATTCGTTACACGACGCCGAAGTCCCGCTAAACTCCGATCCGCCATCCCGAGCCGCCGGTTATCTTCAAGCTTTTCCCGAGCCTTGATCTTGCCCTAGGTGAGCTCGTGGTAACCTCCTCTACCTTCTCGTGCCCTTGGTTTCGGTTTAGTGCATTGTAGCGTTAGTTCGACAAGCTCCGGTGAGCTCTGAGCTCTCGGTCATGGCGCGCCGCCGCGGGAGGCATTGCTCTGGCCGGTGCCCTCTCCCAGGCCTAATCTTAGCCATCCATTCGAGATATAGTGGACCAGGATGGCCAATACCCTTTCGGCCTGGAGTTTTGCTAAAGAGTCCCTCAATTTGTTATATATTGAACCCGCAGTCCGTTACGTAATCCCTAAAATACGCTTTCTCACCTCGGAAAGCGTAATCCAGCCGACTGAGTTCAAAATACGTTTTCTAATATTTACAAGTTTGCCACTGAAACTGTTTTAGCCATAAAATCTTTGTTTTAAATCCAATTCGACCCATTCAAATTGCGTTGGATTCGTTTTAATGAGCTCTACATGTTAGTAATACTGTTTTCTCAGTTTGAAACTTTTTAATTTCGTGATCCTATTTAATTAATTATTTTTCTATATAAAATCATAGAAAATTCATAACTTCTACGTTTTAGCTCCGATTTTCGTGATCTTTACATCTGTGAAATCGTAGCGATGCGTAGAATCTTTTTATAAACTTTTCATACTGTTTTTATATGATTGGTGTACTGTTCTAATTGTATACTTGTTTGCTTTGTGTATGTTTGTTTCCGCTTGTTTGTGTGATCGATGATCGAGTTTAGACGGAAAGCAGTTTTTGGTGATCAGAGCTTTGGCAACGAGTAAGACCAGCAAGTTCAGCAAGAGCGATTGGATTAAGGCAAGTATAGCATTTGGATTTTATTTCTGTGACCATGATCCTGTGACTAGATTAATGTTAAGTAATAAATGATAAAAATAACTTTTTAGCAACTTGATGATTTGTCTGTACGTGATCACCCGGGACAACAGTGCAACCATGAGGGCTATAATGGCTCTAGCTTTAGTTAAGTTTGAGTAACTTTTCTAGATCGTTAGCGGTTACCCGTTGTGGCGCAATTGGGGAATAGCAGACCGTGGATTCCTGCGGGTGAATCACACGGACTGACTAATGAAACCAAGCGGCCCTAACTTGTTAGACGAACCTTTGAAAGACTTCATAGTGATCCCTGCTGACCTCCCTTGGAAGGGGGTTAAGAGATTAGCTACCTCGGGCGAAAGGGTAAATCATGACTCATGGGCAAAGATGTACAACCTTTGCAGAGTGTTAAAACTAGTATACTAGCCGAGCTCACGGTCAGGAGCGGCCTTGGGGACATCTACATTAATGGTGATGAATCTTGTGTGTTAAATATGCTCATTGTTTATTGTTTAATGCTCTACATTATTTATGTCACCTTGATCATGAGATTGTGGGAGCTAAACAATCTAGTTGCTATACTTGTGGAGTTCGACATGGACTCACTCTTGCTATTTCCCCCAAACCTTAGGAGAAGTTTAGGCTTATGATCAACCAGACAGTTGGATCCTGTAGAGTGGAGTTAATACCCGAAGTTGGAGTTGTCTATCCGCTGTTTGCTATTAAAGGTTATCTATTTTATACTAAGTATGTTATATACTTATGCATTGTCTTTTGATATTACCCCTTATTTGTAGCTATATGTGAGATTTGTCTTCTAAAACTCACATATGGTGCATATCTGGTTTTGTCCTTAAAATCGGGTATTACAAAGTGGTATCAGAGCAATGCTGACTGTAGGATGCAAGCCTAGTTATAACTGGACGTTTTAGCATGCTTCTATCTTTGTTTACTTCTTGCTTTCACCTTGACCTTGATAGTTGCTTCAAGTTATGCTTACTTCTTGCCTAGTTCTTTTATAAAATCTTGTCTCTATTCTAAATCCTCCCTCTTTGTCTCTTTAGATGGATCATAACGAGGAGACCTTTGACAAGAAGGAACAAAAGCACCTAGATTTGCCAACCGTAAAAGCATTCGACAGGGAGGAGCTTCTAGCCATGCAAACACAAGTAGTGAAAGGAATAACTTAGAATAAGAACTCTCAACAATGCATCTCAGGACCAGTGAGGAGACAAGTAGCAGAAGCTTGGAACAATATGAGAAATCATGGAAGCGTTGGGAGTAATACATCTGGATATCAGGATCAATGCCACTGTTGTGAGCATTACGGTCTTCCTTGTCTTCAGAATATGTCATCTAAAAAGGAAGTTAAGACAAAACCAACTTGTGTGACTAATGAGGATAAAAAGAGGAAGGCAAAAGCACTAGAGCCGACACTGGGAAGTGATCAACACCCAAATCCCAAGATGTCGCATGTAGCTTCGAATTCTTGTCGGAAAAATTCGAACCATGGAGATAAAGAAACTTCTCAAGCTAACCCCACTGCTCTGAGGTATGCATAGATGGGTGGACAATTACTTATAGAGAATTTCAACCTCAGAGGATCAAGCAAAAAGAAATCTAACCAGGCAAAGATAAACCATCAGAGTCTGCAAGTTGATAACACACCGAACAACACTTCAGTGGAAAATAACATCACAAAGGATCCAGCTAAGAGAAGGTGTTATCACTGCCAACAAGAAGGACATTATATAAGCTCTTGTCCACAAAAGAAGCAACAAATGCATCATGAAAATAACCACACTAAGTCTAAGATATAGGTGTTTGTGTCCCCTGGTGTAATAAAAACGCTAGTAGCGAAAGTTAAGTTTGTGTGGCTTGTGAACCATTAATGCTTAATCGCTTGTTATTATGTTTATGTTTGATTTGAATCTTTGTAATGAGTGTAATGATTTTGTGAGTTCTTTACAATTTCATTTAGTTTATAGAACTAAGGCATAAGGAGTAATGACATAAGTAGTTGGGTTTGGTTATCTCCTGTTTCCATCCCTTGCTGATTTTGGAGCAGTCTGCCATAATGTCGGTGTATCTCAAGTTCTGATCATGCAAAGTTTATCAAATTTTTCTGGGAACAAATAGACTTCAAGATTTTCCCTGACCGCAAGAATCACCCTCATAGCTGTTATGGTTCGGAAGCTACAAAAATCACAAGATGATACAACTGTGCTGTCAAGAACCTGGACCAGTTTTGGGTTGCTTACTGTTTGAGACAAATATAACTATAGAATTTGGAAAAGTGTTCTATAGAAAAGTTGTAGACAATTTTCTAAGATTTCCAACAATATAAGCTGGAACTCATTTGGATAAGTAGAACCCGAGATATAATATTTACAATTGGATGTCTCTGTTCTGCTTCCAAAATCTGGACAGATCTGGTATTTCCCATTTTTAGCCAAGTTAAAGACAGAATCTGGGAAAAAGTTGTATACGAAAGTTGTAGAGGATCTTCTAAGATTCTCAAATATGTAAGGATCATCTCTATATGAGTTAAGTAGCTCGAGATATAATTTCTGGAAGTTACTGCTCCTTTGCTGAGACATTATCAGGACGGATATTATGTTTGGTTGTTTTACCTAAGCTTAAAGACAGAATCTAAGGAGGCCTTCTACAGAAAAGTTGAGGTGAATTCCATAAGTTTTATAACGATATAAGCTATAACTTTATTGGATTAACAGAATGAGAGTTATACCTATTTTTCTATGCTGGTGTTTTTCATATCGCGGGAAAATTTCATGATACATGTTTGTTCTCTTGCACAGAAGCTCTTTGGGATGTCAAAAGTTCACAATGTTAGTTAACTTGTCTAGAAACATGCTAGCTACCTTTATTGTGTCCCCTAGTTGATATTTCTTAAGGGGGGTAGCCTAAATAAAAGGGGTTACATGGAGAAGAATTGGATAATGTTGGATCAAGAGACTCGGTACCACGAATGTAAAAGACTATACGATGTGTGGCCTCCAAAAAGGATAGGAGAACTAGTCTCTAGTGTCCCCCAATCGATCTAATTTTAAGGGGGGTAGTATCTTGATATCACGGATGATGCATTCTAAAACTAGCTTGAAGTGATAATTGTCTTCTGAGATATTCTATGGTTATGATCATCTATCCTTGTCGTGTTACTGACGTTGGTCACTTGATGACAGGGAGTGTAGTGTCCCATGGATTCGGAGCATAATATGACGCCTCTCATGGATAGATGGGAAGATTATGATCATCTTGCCTTTGAAGAAAGATGCTATGAGTATGACAAAGTTGAGTGTTATCAAAATAATAATATGGAAGAGCAAGTCGACAATGAATCGAATCAAAATCCACAACGACGGAAGCGAAAAAGGAAAGCTCGTAAGAAGCCTGCTCTCGGAAATAAAGTACATCGAAATTATGTCAATAGAAGACTGAACAATGTGGATAGGCATAACATTCAAGGAGCCACCAAAGTAGTGGGAGGTTATATTCAAGTGGACTCAGTGCTAGTTTTTGCTCTGTTTGAACGAAGTGCTTCGCATTCTTTCATATCCACTAATCTGGTAAAGACAATCGAACGGGTGAAGTGTCCGACGAGAAAGCCTTTGTTTGTTCAAACCCCAATGGGAGAAATACAGACAGATCAGGTTTGCTCAAATATCAATCTTGTCATAAAGAAGGAAAACTTCACTGTAAACCTTATTGTGCTAGAGTCACTCAATATTCCTTTGGTTCTTGGCAATGGATGGCTATGTGCACACAAAGGAGTGATCTTTGCTACCCAGTGGAAAATCTTCTTAACCGCACCATCAGGGAAAAGAATTGAGTATCAAGGTGGTCCACTCCTACCTGAGGAGGCATATCCATGCTAAGTTACCATGTCTTCGAGTTGTATAAGTCAAATAGTTGGTAGTCAAGTTGGACCTTGAACAATTACGAATAATAGTCATCTTATGGAAGTTTTGTTCACAATTTGTGATGCCGAGACATGAGTGTTTGCTTTTGGAATACAAGTGGTGAAGTTGAAATAGTTATCAAGATTTTTTTCCTATCTCTCTTTTGGAATTTGTGCTCTTCCGAATCTCGAGGACGAGATTCATTTTAAGGGGGTAGATTTGTAACACCCTAAACTGTGTTTTTTGGGAAATTGAACTAAAATGATTTAAGTATGAATTTTTGTGCTCATGAGAATACATGAAAATAATATTTTTCATTAAAATAAAATTTACATAGAGCTTAGCAACTTGTTTGTGCATTCATGTAGGAGAATTAATTTTATTGTGCTGAGTGATTTGAGTAAAGTTCAAAAATATTTCAAAGTTATTTTAAAATGAATTGGAAAATGGCTTTGGAAGAAAAGAAAGGAAAATAGAAAAAAACAAAACCTTTTCCCCCTCATTATGGCCCGAAGGCCCAAACCCTCCTCTCCCCCTTCCTTTCCCCCGCGGCCCGCTCCCCTCTTCGGCCCAGTACGCGCAACCGGCCCAGCTTTTGGCCTGCCCCGCGCCCTCTCCTTCTCTCTTTCACTGACCAGTGGACCCCGCTCGTCAGCTAACTTCATCTCCCTCCTCTCGCCGTGTCCAGGGAGGACTCTCAAAGGAGAATATCTCTCCCAATCCCAATTTTCCCGGGGGTAATTGCCTTATGCGCACAATTCAACCCCTATAAAACCCTTGTTGAACGCGTGCGACCCCCTTTTCCTCCTGTTTCACGCCTAGGAGCCATCTAGTCCCGCTTCGGCCTCACATTGGATCTCGCCGAGCCCGAGGTTGAACCGCCGCCGAGAACACCGTGATTTGCTGTTTCTTTGCCTCTATGAGTTTGATGCCGAGGTTTGATATGTCCTTGCAGAGCCGCAAGACCGTTCCTTACTTTTTCTTGTGCTTCTAGTGATTCGTTACACGACGCCGAAGTCCCGCTGAACTCCGATCTGCCATCCTGAGCCGCCTGTTATCTTCAAGCTTTTCCCGAGCCTTGATCTTGCCCTAGGTGAGCTCGTGGTAACCTCATCTACCTTCTCGTGCCCTTGGTTTCGGTTTTAGTGCATTGCAGCGTTAGTTCGACAAGCTCCGGTGAGCTCTGAGCTCTCGGTCATGGCGCGCCGCCGCGGGAGTCACTGCTCCGGCCGGTGCCCTCTCCCAGGCCTAATCTTAGCCATCCATTCGAGATCTAGTGGACCAGGATGGCCGATAGTCTTTCGGCCTGGAGTTTTGCTAAAGAGCCCCTCAATTTGTTATATATTGAACCCACAGTCCGTTACGTAATCCCTAAAATACGCTTTCTCAGCTCGGAAAGCGTAATCCAGCCGACTGAGTTCAAAATACGTTTTCTAATATTTACAAGTTTGCCACTGAAACTGTTTTAGCTATAAAATCTTTGTTTTAAATCCAATTCGACCCATTAAAATTGCGTTGGATTCGTTTTAATGAGCTCTACATGTTAGTAACATTGTTTTCTCAATTTGAAACTTTTTAATTTCGTGATCCTATTTACTTAATTATTTTTCTATATAAAATCTTAGAAAATTCATAACTTCTATGTTTTAGCTCCGATTTTTGTGATCTTTACGTCTGTAAAATCGTAGCGATGCGTAGAATATTTTTATAAACTTTTCATACTGTTTTTATTTGATTGGTGTACTGTTCTAATTGTAGACTTGTTTGCTTCGTGTATGTTTGTTTCCGCTTGTTTAGACGGAAAGTAGTTTTTGGTGATCAAGATCAGAGCTTTGGCAACGAGTAAGACCAGCAAGTTCAGCAAGAGCGATTGGATTAAGGCAAGTATAGCATTTGGATATTATTTCTGTGACCATGATCCTGTGACTAGATTAATGTTAAGTAATAAATGATAAAAATGACTTTTAAGCAACTTGATGATTTGTCTGTACGTGATCACCCGGGACAACAGTGCAACCATGAGGGCTATAATGGCTCTGGCTTTAGTTAAGTATGCGTAACTTTTCCAGCTCGTTAGCGGTTACCCGTTGTGGCGCAATTGGGGAATAGCAGACCGTGGATTCCTGCGGGTGAATCACACAGACTGACTAATAAAACCAAGCGGCCCTAACTTGTTAGACGAACCTTTGAAAGACTTCATAGTGATCCCTGCCGACCTCCCTTGGAAGGGGGTTAAGAGATTAGCTACCTCGGGCGAAAGGGTAAATCATGACTCATGGCTAAAGATGTACAACCTCTGCAGAGTGTTAAAACTAGTATACTAGCCGAGCTCACGGTCAGGAGCGGCCTTGGGGACATCTACATTAAGGGTGATGAATCTTGTGTGTTAAATATGCTCATTGTTTATTGTTTAATGCTCTACATTATTTATGTCACCTTGATCATGAGATTGTGAGAGCTAAACAATCTAGTTGCTATACTTGTGGAGTTCGACATGGACTCACTCTTGCTATTTCCCCCAAACCTCAGGAGAAGTTTAGGCTTGTGATCAACCAGTCAGTTGGATCCTGTGGAGTGGAGTTAATACCCGAAGTTGGAGTTGTCTATCCGCTGTTTGCTATTAAAGGTTATCTCTTTTATACTAAGTACATTATATACTTATGCATTGTCTTTTGATATTACCCCTTATTTGTAGCTATATGTGAGATTTGTCTTCTAAAACTCACATATGGTGCATATCTGGTTTTGTCCTTAAAATCGGGTATTACACCTATTGGGAACAATTTTGCTAGAAAGGCCTTGGAACACTTTGCCCATGTTGTTGATGTCTTCTTTGTTGGCATAGAACCATTGCTTCGCTCTTCCCACTAGTGAGAATGAAAAGAGGCGAAGTAGTATGATATCTTGATTCACTCTTTCTATGGGGATGGTGTTTCCAATCTCTATGAAGTCCTGCAGATGTGCACTTGCGTCTTCATTCACCTTTCCACTGTATTGGATAGCTTACACCATGTTGATGAGGCTTGGCTTGAGCTCAAACTCAAGATTTTCTATTCTTAGTACTAGACCAGAGCGGATGTTCTTCACTATTAGAGCAATGAACTCCGACAAGGTCTTTTCAGCCATAGCTTCTAATACTGGTGACGAGCTATCTTCTTGACTGATCCAATTCAGATAAAGAATTGAGTGAATTAGATTCAATCCTTCTATTACCCTGTATAAAAATATAAACACAAAAAAACAAACAGGGGTAAACCTGCCAAGTAGAGGTGACTGGCAAGCTACCTACTCATTTATCAAGTATCTATTCAGGCAATTTTTTTCTAAAAGTTTATTCCTTCCCTCACAACGGCGCCAGAAATGCTTGTTGACACTTCTAACACCACTTAAGCTAAGTTGTCATCCCTAGCACGGCGCCAGAAGTGTGGTATAAAAATTGTCCACTAATAATATAAATATAGGATCCGCAAGCGTACAGATTAAATACCATTGTAGCACTTCACCGGAAGTATTCTAGGTATCGTTATTTATATTTAGCTCAAGGGAAAGAATTAATGACTTAAACAATGAGATCAACTTGCAGAACATGACTACTTATGAGTGATTGGGTTGCATAGTCACATACTTGGCAGGAGGGTAAACCATAGATATATGATATAAAATATAGAAGCCCTAGGAATATAGAGACTAGATATGGACTACTCAGCTTAATATTAGGCAGACATCCGTTTAGTTCAAGAGATAGAAAATCCTATGTAGTTCTGATTTACCAAGTCATTCATCTACTCTAATGCTACACTATCATATATAGCACAAAAGACTCTTTTTATGTATAAGGAACATTGCTATAAAAAGCCAAGACAGAGCTGGACTTCCAACGCAACTGCGGTTCTACCTATCCTACCAATAGGGGATGGAATACAAAGGACTAAATGGAACTATCACTTCCACGATCTACCATGCAACCCGACCAATAGGGTGTAATTGTAGATAAACGACATCTAAGCACCATGCTTACATGACATCTATCACCTAACTCTCCCGCGAAGAGGGCTAAGCGCTTTGCAAACATATACATAAACTCATTATCAATCATAACCATATCAAATGTAGAACTAGAGTAAACTAGGAACATAATAAATAGAAACATAATTATATTTAGAATAAAGCCAAAAGAGAGAAAAGATAATACCAATCTCAGATGACGAAGATCTAGAAATTCCAAGCACAGGTGCCCGACTCTTCCTCTATCTAATCTAATCCTATGTAAAAGATGAAGATTAGGAGTAGCTAATCTATCTCTAATCCCAGGCTCTAATGACTCCCTCTAATTCTCAGATGAGAATAAAAATATAATTATGTTTTTCTCTGTCAATTCCGAGCTCTCCTCTAGGGGGGCAGGCTTGTATTTATAGCCCCTAGGAAGCACCACAGCCCTTGGATCAAACTGACTTAAACGTGCACTTGAGATTAATCCTCAAAGTCAGTGAAGGTAGGATCTGCAAGGTTGGCTCTGATTGGCCAAGGTCCCTGGGAGGCCGCCCCAGCCCCCCTAGGCACGCGCCCCTGCATTATGGAAGGTGGGCCCTAGGTTTCAGGGCACGCCTTCCGGAGTCTTCTAGGGTTGATGTTTGGGTCTGCTCTCTATGTAAATCTGATATGTGGACCTCCTTTTGTTCTTATTCTGATAACCCCCTGCAGAAACAGACATTCACCAAAACTCATGGAAATTGTTAGTGAAAACCCTAAGTCTATGGTGATGTTCAGTTTTTATCCCCTTTCTTCTCCTTAGTTAACATATAATTTTGATGGTTAACAACGGTCAACAACAGGTTCCCACCTAATGCCATGGCAGCCACAGCTGTGATGATGAGTCATACCCCCATCACGTCCCACTTTTTACCAGCTTTATCTTGGAATTTGGGGAAAGGTACACGTCGGTACTGTCGTGACCAGCGTAAAATACCATCGAGCGACCTCTCGAGGCGTAATAGTCAGCGCTTCCCTGTACGGGACCTGCCGATCTGCCCGAACTACGAGGCCACCGGATACTTCCTAGGGAAGGAGCTGCCAGAGGAAGTCAGTGCTCCAAGAACTCCTGACACAACGACTGTAGGGTCGTACAGGCGTCCATATATACGGGCCAATTACCAGGCGATATACAAGGATTCACGCAAGAGAATGCACGTGCCATCATCATCAAAGTACACTGTAACAAGACCTGTCAAGCCACATCAGTACGTTTTGGGTATTTTAAACGCAAACAGAAAAATCCACAAGCGCACGGATACCGATGTAGCCTTCACCCGGGAGTATTCCAAAGTATCGATTTTCCACAGGGAACGTGAGTGTACTAATTAAGAATCAAGATCACCCAAGGATAACTATATAATTGTTTTTGATGGGAAGAGAGGAAGTTTCCTGAGAGTTCTCTAGTTGATCTAAGAATCAAGAATTACTTCAAGATTATTTATATCGGGACATCAGAGCACTAACCACAGAAAGAGAGAGAAGGGGGCTAGGAAGGTCTGACTACGGTCCTACAAATACTGATCCGAACGAGGTGGAATACGTTGACCGTTAGGGCTGTCACTACCCTAAGGCTACCACAACAATCCGCAAGATTGGGTGCAATTCCAGGTAATTGCAAGACTAAACTCCACGTCTAATCTATTAATTACTACTCTAATGTTTCAAAGATTAGAGCACTTGATGCAAGCGGGAATCCAATAAATAACTTGAATGTAAATAAAAGTAATTAAAGAACTCAGGAATTATGAATTGAAGAACCTGGAGAACGATGAAGAACGAACCAGTTGCTGCAAAAGTACAATGTTGAGGAAGATCCGACAGATCTGGCTCCTCCTCCGCTCTCCTCTTCTCTCTCCCTATTTTCTAGATTACAACTAGAACTAGAACTAGAGGAACTAGAACTAGAACTAGATGAACTAGAACTAGATCTAGATGAACTAGAGGTAGAACTAGAAGAACTAGAGGGATCCTCTCTACTTGGATGAAGAATTGAAACCCTAGCTTTGATTCTGTAGAAGAGGTATGATCTCCAGGGGCCAGGGGGCCTTGCTTATATAGTCTTTTCAGATGAATCTGGGCCGTCGGATCAAACCGACATTGATCGTGTGGTTTTCCTTGAAGTATTAGGTCGGTGGAGCATGATCCCCGAGCTTCGCCCTGATTGGTCCAGGGGGAAGGGCGGGCGCCCAGTAAGGGAGGGCGGGCGCCCAGTGCCCGGCCCCGTCACGTCTCCCGTTTGCTCCCGTGGCTTCTGGACTCTTCTAGATGGTAGATAATAACACGGCACGTTAATATCTCTATGTAATCCCGACGTGTGGGCCTTTCTTCCATATTTCCTAATAACCCCCTACAGAAATAGACAAACACCAAAACTCGTGGAATTCTGTCAGATAAAACCCTAAGTCTAGGTGTTGGTTGCATATAAGTCCTTTTCCATAATTAGTTGATGGTTAAATGTGAGCATTAAGGACCATCGACAAGCTCCCCCAAGCTTAACCTTTGCTCGTCCCTGAGCAAAGCTAAAATCAGCAAGAAAACAGGGGTTACTTTTATGCCTCTTACTACAGGGTCTTTAAGTTATCACTAAGGTCTTAAGTGATTGAAAAACAGAATGATCAAGTCAAGCACTATGTCTCAAGTTCTTTTGTCTTACCTTTGTTCTAGAGTTTTTATAAGTCTACAAAATAAAACTGAGGCATTTGTCTTCTTCTCGAAAGATTTATAAGTAGAGTTTTAAAAGTTTTAGCATACTTTGCATTTTGCTATGTCAACGCTCGGAGTAAGGGAGAGGAATATCATACTCCTAGATCAAGACCTTTGACCTTTTTGAAAAGTTTGTCATCTCTTACTGGCATATTGCTTATTAGAGGGACCATGGGCTAATATTTTTTTTCTTCTATTTTTTTTATTTTTCTTTTCAAATGGGAAGCAAGTACCCCTAATTCTACTGTTGGACACATGTCCATTTTTTTCCACTTGGGTGGGTATCTTTGTACCCCTAATTCTACTTCGGACACTTGTCCATTTTTACCTCTCGTCTCACTCTTTTTTTTCGAATCAAATTTTTGAATAGTCCCATGCCTCTAACGCAATAATACTTCGGAAGAGTGAATCTTTTATATTTTTAAACAAAAGGATCTTGATCTTTAGAGCATTGTTGATGGTCCTTAAGTACTAAAATTAATAATCAAATAAACATGAAAAAGGATCAATATGAAACAAACATCTAGAATTAAGGTTTTATCTGACAGAATTCCACGAGCTTTGGTGTTTATCTATTTCTGCAGGGGTTTATCAGAAAATAGGGAGAGAAGGCCCACATGTCATGTTTACAACGAGATAATTACGTGCCGCGCAATTTTCCTTGATCTAGAAGGATCCAGAAGCCACGGGAACGAACGGGACGCGATTCGGGCTCGGGAGCTGGGCGGCCGCCCACCGCCCTTGGGCGCCCGCCCTGGCCAGGAAGCCAATCAGGACTCTGTCTCGGGACAACTCTCCACCGACCTAAAGGATCAATCTAAACCATACAATCTATGTCGGTTTGATCCAATGGCTCACGTTCACTTGAGGGGACTATAAAACCAGACCCCCTGGCCCCTGGAGGAGGGAGGAGAAATCATTATTCAGAGGTAGCCATCAAAGTTAGAGTTTAGATCTCTCTCCCACAGAGAATTAGAATTAGCTACTCCCTAATCCTTCAAGTTTAGAGGTTGATTAGATAGCAATTAGAGAAGTAGAGCACTACGCTCTGGATTCGGATCTTCGGTAATAAAGATTGGTATTATTCATATATTTCTCTAATTCTTTGTTCTAATTGCATTATGTCTTTAATTATTATGTTCTTAGTATGCTCTAGTTCTATATTTTTATATAGTTCTAATTGATAATGAGTTTATGTATAAGTTTGCAAAGCGCTTAGCTCTTGTCGCGAGGGAGTTAGGTGATAGATCACATGTGAGCGTGGTGCTTAGATGTTATTTATCGGCAAATGTATCCTATTGGCCGGGTCGTGTGGTAGTTCGCGATAGTGACAGCTTCGTTGATTCTTATATAGTCCACCCTCCGTTGATAGGACTGGCAGAACCGGTATTGTGGAGTAAGTCATGCGATGTTCCGATTTACTTTATCAATGTTCCTTATACATGAATGAAGAGTCTTTTATGCTATATATGATCTTGTAGATAACTAGAGTAGATTATGACTTAGTAGTTAGTAGATAACTTAGAATCCATTCTCTAGCTAATCCGACATCACCTACATATATGAGGAGTAGTCTATTTTCTAATCGCTGTGTTATCTACCCATGAACTTATACTTTATTATCATTATCTTTATGGTTTACCCCCTGCTAAAGTAAGTGACTGTGTGACGAGTTTCTCATTAGTAATCATGTTCTTGCAAGTTTATCTCTAGTCTATGCCTTGATAGATTTTGTCCCTTGATTTAATTCCATCTTCTTTAGATCCCTAGAGCAAAATTATAAATAACGATACCTGGAATACTTATCCTGGTGAAATGCTACAATGAGGTGTTTTATCTGTGCGCTTGCGGATAGAATAGATTATTTTCTAGAGAGCCTTTACATTTATAAATACCTTTGTACACTCTGGCGCCATGCTAGGGATGACAACCTAGTATCTAAGTGGTGTTAGCTAGTGTCAACAAGCATTTCTGGCGCCGTTGCCGGGGATCTATAGGATTTATAGAACATTATAGGAATTATATGAGCCTCAGGAATAAGTCATAAAAGGGAACAAAAGGGTATTATTAAGGAAAACCAGAAAATCAATCAAGGTTATTCATATAAAATTTTAGACTAGACTATAGAGAAATAATTGCATACAACAGCTACTAAGTGAGAAATCATAACAAGGCACCGCTGCTTTGGCAGGTTCACCCTGTTGTTTTTCTATGTTTATATTTTTATACAGGGTATAACAGGATTGACTTTGGGTACATTCAACTCTTCATCATCAGAACCAAAGCAATCTAGAGAAGAAGAAGCTAGCTACCAATTGCTGAAGCTATGGCACAAAAGACCTTGCAAGAATTCTCTACTCCAAGTCTTGACAACATTCCAACCGGTCCAAGATTTGCAGTAGAAGAAGAAATACCTGAGTTTGAGCTCAAGTCAAGCCTCATCAATTTGGTGCAAGCTACACAATTCAGTGGAAAGGCACATGAAGATGCCAGTGCACACTTGCAGAATTTCTTAGAGATTGGAAGCACAATCCACATCAACGGAGTTGACAAAGACGTCATACTGCTTCGCCTTTTTCCATTCTCACTAGAAGGAAAAGCGAGGAAGTGGTTCTACACTCATCAAGATAACATCAACAACTGGACGAACTTGTCAGATGCCTTTCTATCAAAGTTTTTCCCTATAGGCAAAACAACTGCCTTAAGAGGAAATATTGTCAATTTCCAACAGCAGAAGACAGAAGCCATTTCAGAAGCATGGGAGCGTTTTCAAGGATACATATCAGATTGTCCTCACCATGGAATGGCTACATGGTTACTTATGCAGACCTTCTACCATGGATTAACCCAGAAGGCTCGTGAGTGCCTAGATGCATCTGCTAAAGGATCATTCTTGGAGCTTACAACTGGAAAAGCAGAAATACTTTTGGATAAGATAGCAGAAAATCAAAGCTGGTTCCAAGATAAAGCTCAACAATGTCATCAAACTGATGAAATACCCGAAGAAGTAAAAGCATTATCAACTAAGATGGAAAATTTGCTCCATTGGATTGACCAGAGGGCCAAGTTCAAAGAAGATCAAAGGGCCATTGAGACGGCATACAAATATCAACCAACTTCGAGTCAACCCAATAGCAAAGGTATGAATTCAGGTAATACTTTCAAGCAACTTTCACTAAAAGAGATAATTGCTCAACAAACTAAAATTAATGATGAAGTTAAACAAAGGCTAGATACAAATGAATCATCTCTAAAAAATATACACAATAAAATGGATTTTCTACTAACTGCCTTTGATGAGCAAAGCACTCTTAATAAAAGGGTAGAGCTTAAATTAATAAAATTAGCTGCTGCACTGCCTGTTGCTACTAACCTTGAGCAGGTAAAGAAGATAACTACTAGAGGAGTTAAAGCTACCAGAGATCCACCATACCCAAAAGAGAAACAAAGAACATCAGCACCAGTGCAACCAGCAGTGATAGAAGAAGAAAGCCCAGTTGAAGCAGAAGATCTGCTACAACCACCAAGAACTGGAGAAATGAGGAAAGATTTTTACGACACCAACTATTTGCCATTTCCCAGAAGAAACAGAGGACTACAGTCGGATGAGCAGTTTGGTAAGTTTGTAGAGGTCATTCAGAAATTATATGTCAACATACCTCTGCTCGATGCCATACAGGTACCTACATATGCAAAGTACATCAGGGATATTCTTAACAAGAAGAGGCCACTGCCCACCACTGAGGTTATCAAGCTGACAGAAGAATGTAGTGCGGCCATCCTCAACAAACTACCAAAAAAGAAGGAAGATCCAGGATGCCCCACTATTGACTGCTCGATCGGAAACCAACACTTCAACAATGCACTTTGTGATCTCGGAGCAAGTGACAGTGTGATGCCAGCATCAGTCTACAAAAAGCTTGAGCATGCAACCTTAGAACCAACATCAATGTGCCTACAACTAGCGGATCAATCGGTTCGACACCCGTTGGGCATCGCCGAGAACATTCCAGTCAAGATCAGAGATTTCCTGGTGCCAGTAGACTTCGTAGTACTGGACATGAGTCCTGACTCAAAAGTGTCCATCATCCTTGGAAGGCCATTTCTGAGCACTGCCAATGCCCACATTGATGTCGGAAAAGGAGAAATCAAGTTCAACATAAACGGTCAAGAAGAACACTTCACATTCAAACCCAGACTAGAGAGAGACTCTACAGTGAAGGAAGTTCATGAAGAACCACTGGAGACACCATCTCCGGAGGAAGGAAACTCAGAAGATTAAAAGATTTGGAGGTCCAGCTTGGGGGACCTAAAAATCCCAAACCCTCACCGGGAGGTAAATCGGTATTTACCCGCATTATTAATTTTCTCATATTTAAATTCTTGCATAATTAATTCTTGCATTAGTCATAGCATAATTATAATAATAAAAAAGCCCCATATAAATAATATTCGTGGTGTGTAACAACCCATATTTATTAATTATTGTGGAGGCACAAAAATATTTTCCATTATCATTTTAATTAAGTTTCAATTCTCATAGATTTTCCTGCATTTTATTTATGTTAATCTTCTAGAAGCATGACCCACACTCCATGGGTCCCACATGTCATACACTTCACCTCACATATATTCCATCACATAATTTCATCCACCAATATGTTTCCACTCACCTGACATCTTTCCACCGTCCAACCACCACCAACACAACATTATTCTGCGTGAGATCA
The DNA here is from genome assembly GCF_000003195.3 of Sorghum bicolor. Classification (NCBI taxonomy): domain Eukaryota; kingdom Viridiplantae; phylum Streptophyta; class Magnoliopsida; order Poales; family Poaceae; genus Sorghum; species Sorghum bicolor. The sequence goes on from NC_012879.2 coordinate 22,738,683, forward strand.
AAGCAAGGAAGCATATGGAGGAGGCACACCCAGGATGGA